>NW_026033428.1:175102-237472 GCF_019186545.1 Solanum stenotomum
CCCCCTACCAGCCCCCATCCCCCCAAAAAAATTTTAAGTTTGTTTTTAAAAAATATTTTCAACTTCAAAAATTCAATTTTTCACCCCTACCCTCAACCCACCCCCAAAAAAATTTAAGTTATGTTTTTAAAAAATATTTTCAATTTCAACAATTATTTTCTACCCTAGTAAAAATAAAAGATATTTCTCAAAAAGAAAAAATCATTCATAAATCAAACACTAAAAATCTTTTCCGGAAATTATTTTCTACTCACCAACCAAACATGAGAAAATAAGTCAAAAATCAACTTGTTTTCCAGGAAAACATTTTCTAGGAAAACATTTTCCTTCATACCAAACACACCCCTAATGTACACTAGCTATCAAGTGCACTATATAAACTTACTCCTATACATAGAGAGGAATCCAAGACACAAAAGATATGGATGTTGCTAAAATTCTTCACATGAATGGAGGAATTGGAGACTCTAGCTAAGCAAAAAATTCATTGCTTCAGGTATACTATATACTATCATCACACAACTTTTTATATACGCATAACACATAAGTATGATCTTTAATTTGATTTTAGCTGTCATCTATGCCCTCCAACTTTAGATGTGCACAAATAGATACTTAAATTTATATAAAATTAAACAAGTAGACACATGCGTCCTATGTGGCATAATACACATATAATGCCACATAAGACGTATATGTTCACTTGTTCAACTTTATACAAGTTCAATGTTTACTTGTGCACACTCAAAATTAAAGGACATAAATACAAGGTAAAACCAAGTTAAAGATCATATTTATCTATTATGCCTTTTATATACTACTTGCATGACTTATAAATTAATTTTTTCCTTATGAATATGCCTTGTAAAATGTTGCATTATTAATTGTATGTACAGCATAAGGTGATCCTCATGACAAAGTCAATAACAGATGAAGCTATTTCTGCACTCTACAACAACATTTTCCCTAGAGAAATCATACGCATTGCGGATTTAGGCTGTTCATCTGGACCTAACACTTTTTTGACAATCAGCGAACTCATTAAGACAATCGATAACGAAAGAAAAAAGAAATGTCATAAGTCGTTGGAAATTCATATTTTTTTGAATGATCTTCCTAGCAATGATTTTAATACGATTTTTCGATCGTTATCAACATTCTACGAAGAAGATTTGAGGAAATATGATATGGGAAGGGATGAATTATTTGTTGCAGGAGTTGCTGGTTCATTTTATACTAGACTTTTCCCTTCTAATAGTCTACATTTTATTCACTCCTCTTATAGTCTACACTGGCTTTCTCAAGTAAGTTTTATCACTCTATAACTAGTACTAATGTGGTTTTACATGTTATATATTATATGCATAATCCATAAATACATTATTTAATTTGACTTCCACTGACATCTATCTATGTCCTCCAACTTTGGGTGTGTATATACAAGTACTAGGCAATTAAGTAAACTTGAACAAACAGATGCACACATATCTTATGTGGCGTCCTACATGTATTATGTCACATAGAAAATGTGTGTCTATTTGTTAAACTTTATACAAATTTAAGTGTCTATATTTGTGTATATCCAAAATTAGAGGACGTATATACTAGTTGAAACATAATTAAAAGACATATTTATATATTATGCTTATATTATATGTTTCATCGATTTTCTTTTTTGTTAATTATTAATTCATGTGTATAGGTTCCCGATGGAATAGAGAATAACAAGGGAAATATATACCTAACAAGTACAAGCCCACCAAATGTGTTTAAAGGTTATTACCAACAATATGAAAGAGATTTTGTAACATTTCTAACGTATCGATCGAAAGAATTGGTGAAAAATGGACGTATGGTATTGACTATGTTGGGGAGAGAAAACGAAGATCGCTATAGTAAAGGATGTTCCTACGAGTGGGAACTTTTGGCCATGACCCTTAAATTTTTTATCGCGCAGGTAAATTACACATTTGATTTTTGATCTTGAAAATTTAATTTAGTGAGGAGTTGGGAGTTGAAAAGTTCAACATCATTTATTTTTAAGATTATTAAGTGTAATTTTTTATATTTTTACTCCTATATAAGAAGTATTCAACAAGACATTCTCATGATGTAAAATTGATAGATTAAAAAAAAAAAGTATTCAAAGGGAAAAAAGAAAAAAGAAAAGTTTTAAAATATTGTTCAATTATAAAGGGTAAAAATACGAGTATGTTCTTCGACTTTGAAATTTAGAGCGGATATACTGTTCGTTAAAAAAGTGATGAATATATCCGCATTATCTAACAAATGATGTATATTTATTTTTTACTTTTATGCGCTCATTTTTAACGATATCCACTCTAAGTCAAAAAGTTCAGAAGTATATTTGCCCTTCTCTCTTTCATTTACTATTGAGAGTTTTTTATAATTATATTTTTTAGATTCTTATACTATAGTATATATAGTTTAATGTTCATACTAATAAATACAGGGATCAATAGATGAAAAGAAAGTGGATTCATTCAATATTCCTCTATACAATCCATCTCCAAAAGAGGTGACGTTTATAGTTGAAAAGGAGGGATCTTTCACCATAGACATCTTGAAAACTTCAAAAATTCAGAGAAATTCTTGTGATGATGAGAAGTATAATATGGTACAAAGTTTTAGATCTGTGGCTGAACCTTTGCTTGTTAGCCATTTTGGCCATGATGAATTGAATATGGATGAAGTGTTTCACAAGTACAACGAAATATTTGTCAACGATTGCAGGGCGAAAGAAAAAATTATGTTCGTAAATGTTAGTGTCTCCTTGTACAAAAGAAATTAGGGCATGTTGTCCGTGCATCGCCACGGACTCGAACCCTAATTTCCCTTTTGCTATTTAGGTTTCAATTGCTTGACATGTAATAATAATCTTATCTTATTAGATATTAATGACAATGTATTCTCACTCCGTCCTAAAAGGATTGTCTTAATTCAAAATACGAGGATCAAACTAACATAACTAGAAATGAGTAGAAGAATTATTCTTTTCCCCAAATACAAAAAAAAAAATCGTGTAAAATTGAAAATCTCTCGTAAAATAAAAAGCCATAAAACAAATTTTGTTAGTAACCTAAAAAACCAATTCTCCCATTCCGACTGTGATTAGAATAGTAATTTAATCGTAATGAGATGAATAAAATACTTCTACATTTTATCTAAATTAAAGTTTCGAATTCGAACTACAATACCAACTAAAATCTGATAAAATATTAAAGAGGTTAAAAAAAAGTTATTAAATGGATGTCAAGACAGTCAAATGATGAAACTTATATATAAATCACTTGCCAGTGACTTTTTCCTTGATAGTTTCCCATGTACTCTTTTCTTCATTCTCTGTAGCCTTGTCTAATACTTTCTTGGACATCTCTGAAATTACCTAATCAAAATATTAAATAGAGAAACATCATAATTAAGTTGTCAAAATACTTCCTTCAAAGATAATAAAATGGTACTTATATGGAAGAATAGCTTTAGAAAGAAAAAAATAAACAAAATATCATCACCTAATCATCAAAAGTTTGGATGCAAAGACATGGCACTTAAACGCAACTCAATTTCAAAAAATAATTCACAAAGGAAAGAATTTATCCAAATTTATATAAACATATCATTTCCCGATCAATATAAACTCTAACGCTCCATTTACACCCAAACCCAACTAATTAAGTGTGAATCGAAAGCTCCTGAACTCAACTCAAATTTTAAAACTAGCTTACGAATAATCCATATAAGGAGATGAACCCGTTCATTTCCCAGCCAATATGTGACTAACCATTCTAACACCTCATTCACACCTAGACCCAACTAATTAAGCATGTATCAAGAGCTCTCGAACCCAACTGTTGTGAACCAAGCTAGCTCTAAAAGAGTCTATGAGTTAGAAGTGGTGAATGAGATTGGGTCAAGTAAAATATTGAAGTGTTTTATTTGGGATGCAGGCCCAATTAACATTTGGTTAAAAGGGAAAATGAGTTGGAAAGAAGGGTTTATGCATATTGAAGAAAATGTTTGTCCTCTCCTCTTCTTCTAGAGTCTAAGCTTCTCACCTCCATTCATATCTCTATCTTTTAGTTACTTGCTATTTCAATATTCCTATTGTATTTCCGTAGTTTGAGTATTGCAATCACAATTCTTAAGTTGTAACTGCGTTTTAGTTCTCTTCTTAATATAGAAGAATTCGGGTTTGTTACACCAACTCTAACCGAAAAACTAGCTTACCAAGGGAGAATTGTTCAAATCCTATAAAACAGATTACTCGTTCATTTCCCAATCAATGAAAGATTTTAACCTTTCCAAGTCTTTAACACTCCATTTATGCTCAAACCCAACTAATTTAGTGTCGATCGAGAGTTCAATAAAAGGGATGTATCGACTTTCATAGCATGTAAAAATATGACATATGACTTAACTCAACTGCAAAGGCCAATTCATAAACTACTTCATGAAAAGAGGTCACTCAAATCTATATAAGCATACCACCAGTCCATTCCCCATCAGTGGTACTCTAATCATGCACATTTATTTTTTTACTTGGATTAAGAAATAAAGTCATAAAATAAGAAAATTAATAGAACAAATAAAAACAATTATATTTTTTTTGGTAAAAGTGAGAAATTACATTTCCAGCACTAGAAGAGATAGTCTCTTTGAGAGAATCCCCCACACTTTTTACTTCTTGTGCACCTTCCTTCACTGCTACTGCTGCTTCTTTTATTTTTTGGACTGTCTCTTTATCAATTTTTGCCTGTAAATTTAATTTATTTATTTTCAAAAAAAAATCAAAAAATTATTTAGATATAATACAAACAAATCCATCAATTTAACGCCAAAATAATGCATATTCATAGACAGATCCAGAATTTATCAAGTTAATACGTTTTTTTAAACGCAATATCACATTAAGTATTATTATTAATAATATAATAATAACTGAATTCACAACCAAATCGATAATTAAAACAAAAATATATTGAATTTACATGAATTTGTAACCAACCATGTAGATCCACCACATATATTTAGGAATAAAGCAAAACTCTAAATTATCCAAGAGTGTCTTCCCTTAACAATCAACTCATTAGCAATTTTCTGATACTCACTCAACTAATAGTTATTATATTATAAAAAATCATCTTAATTCCAATTTTCTTGGATAAAGGAAAAAAATTTCTGAGACAATAATATTAGTTTAGTGATTATCTAAAATTGTAGATTTTTTTTACAAGTAACTTTTGTTGAACAAAATTACTCGATATGTTATACATTAAAGAAAAATTACATATATGACATCTACTCATATACAACAATTTAGATGCTTGTAAACTGACTCGAACATGACTTTCTATAATAGATATTTTAAAAAATAGGATTATAAACTAAAATATGGAAAATAAAAACTTACAATTTCATTAGGTCTTGTGGGACTAACAAAAGCTCTAGAGATACAAAGAGTTGAAGGGACAAAATATGTAGTAGAAATAATGGAATTGGACATGGTGGCTATAAGTTTTAAATTAGCCATTTTCTTTAAAAAAATCTTCTTCTTTTTTGTTCTGCAATTTGCTTTTAATGGTTATTTTTTTTATTTTCTATATATATATATATATTTTGGTGATGTGTTGTCATATAAACTTGTTGGTGGATGCCAAAGAAGTTGACACTTGTCTGGTTTTTGCGACTTTATTGGAAAATGGAAGAAAACTTCTTCAATAACGAAGTGAATTATTTTATTCCACAAAAATACTATTTTCTTTATCTTAATTTATTTTTAATATTTTTTATAAACAGAGTAATATTTAAGAATTTTTTTAGTGATAAAACTGAAATATTTTTAAAAATTTATAGGGTTATATATCATTTCATTGTAAATAAAAATATTAAACTAAAAATAACATTCATTTTAAAATAAACTTAAAAGAATTGTGTCACATAGCAGAAGGGGAGTACTTTGTTGGTTTCGATCTATGAGACGTAATTAGATGAGATAAATTGAAGAATTATCTTTTTAAAAAAATTGTGATTTTTATAATTTTTAAGTTAAACATTTAAAATTAGATTATTTTGACAAATAATTTTTTTATTTTAAAAAAGTGTTTTTACTAAAAATAATTTTGCAAGAATATCAAGTTTGTATTTAGGTAAAAACTTTAAATTATATATTTTTTTTATTTGTGTTTTTGATCGATATTTTCTTAAAATTAGCAATGAGAATAAAAAAAATACTTGAAAATCCCATTAAGAAAAAGGTTAGCTTTGAAAACAAAATTTAATTGATAATCCTTTTTGACTTTAAGAAATTCATTTAATTTGAAACCAAGAAAAAGTGTTGATAGTTCACTTATTTTGGACCAGATGGTGAATAAAATAAACGGATCATTTTATTTCATAATCCAATAAATGCATAATCAAAGTAGAAAAAATCTAAAAGAATTAGTTCATTGAAAACATAATCTTGGATGTTACATATAAATATCCATCAAATTTGCCTAACTATGACTATAACAACATCATTAGCAAAAAAAATCAATGGCTTTTTCTTCTATATCCTTCACTATTTTCTCTCTTCTAATTATTATGACTTTCAATTCAATTTTTGTCACCTCTTCATTATCGTATAATATTCGAATTGAAACTCGAACAAATCAACCTTTGTTTATCAAATGTTTATCAGATGAAAAATATTATGGGCTACAAACAATTAATCCATCAACAATTTGGCCTTTCAATGTTACAATAAGTGAAGATACTGAAAATGGTGTTTTTTGTCAAGTGGCTTTAGAAAATAAACATGGTTTATTTAAATTGTTCCAATATTCAAGAGATGAAGCTTTTTGTCATGAACAAACTTGTTATTGGTATGCAACACAAGATGGACTTTGTTTTGAATTTGAGAATAAATGTGTTATTTTCTTTAAGTTTGTTGGTTAATTGGTGAAAGTTTGATTTATTATAAGTGGAGTTCTCTAATAAAATAGGTGAAAGTTGATGTTATTATAAGTGGAGTTCTCTGATAAAATAAGTGAAAATATAAGATGATGCGTTAATGTGTCTTGAATGATTAGTATTTCAGATGAAATTAAAAATATATATGTTACTGCATCGTAAGGTTATAATTTTTGTCATTGCGACTTTTTTATTACATTAGTGTAGTATTGTGATTTCATATGACAAAACAAAATTATGTGACTTTGCTTAAGAAAAAAATAGTTTAGTCATCATTTTATGAAATTTATTTCGTTAAGACCTTTATCACAATTAATGATTTATGTCCAAAGAAGTCTTTTTTCATTTTGATAAATTATTGAATTTTATAATATATAAATTTTACATAATTTCCTATAATCCTTTTGAGACGATATATTCCTTTCACCTTGAATAAGAAATTTACAATCAAAATTAAATAAATATTTTATAGGCTCCTACTATTGTATCCTTGAGTTCTAAGGAGACATGAATTTAGCTTGGTGGATGAATTATGGTCATTCGATCATGGTGTTGGGAACGTTTAATGGTTATCAGTCTGATATATAAAAAATAAAAATAAAAAGAGAGAATTTTCACAAGGTAAAAAATGACAACTCAACTAACATTTAATTTAATTAAAGTTTTTTTTAATTGAAATAAATTACTTTTCATAAATAATTATGAAATTACATTAAAAATATTTTATTCATAAACTCTAATTATCTTTGAATAATTATATTTCAGATATACCTCATATGGGGTGTAAGAAATATACATATAAAATTATAAATAATAAAAGGTGCAAGTGTTTGCTTTTAAAATACATGAGGAATATTCAAAATTTAGTCATATTATAAGAAAGATTAGTGTAACTAACTCTAATCAAAGTATAGTATTAACTATTATAACATAGTAATCTGATAGAAAAAAGTCATTTGGGTAAAGTCTTTAAGTCATGCTTTTCGAGAAGCAAAAAATTAGGAGGTAAAAGTTATTTAATGATAATTGCTAAAATAAGCAAATAAAATTTAAGAAAATTTGATATAGTAATTAATAGGATATGATCTTCTTGTTATAAATTTAAGACATATTTGACTAAAGTTGGACTAATTCTTTCAAATTAAATTACATGAATTTAATTATAATATTTAGTCAACTTTTTAAAATCTATTTATTTCGAAAAGTTTTTTCTGTCAGAAGTACTTTAAGAAAAGCAATGACTTCTAATATTACCAATTCTCCCTTCATTCTCATTCTTGTTATGTCCTTAATTTTGTATCAATTTTCATTTTATTCCGTTGCTGATCTACATAAACCTATTGTTTCTCTTTTTGATGACATACCTAAGAATCTTAATCCAGTTATGAAATTTGAAATTAAATTAAATAGTGGACCCCATTTATCTAGTGGAGAATTGGATATTCATGGTACACAATTTTCATTTGAGGCTAAGGTTATTAATGATATTTATGTATGTTATGTTGAATGGAATCATTCATCAGCATTTATTCATTTATACGATCCACTTAAGGAAGATAAAGGTCATTCAATTGTCTATTGGTCTATTCAAGATAAAGGAATTATGAAGAGCTGGGACAAATATAAGTGGACATTTGTTGCAAATTGGACCCCCAACTCGTGAAAAAAGATTTTATTATATTGAGATGAAATTTCGATTTGTGACTTTTAATGTAATATAAGCGAAAAAATAATTCGCGTTTGAATATATTAATTAGAGGATGAGTGATGGTCTCTTTCTCGAAGAATTTTTTGCTTTTGGCTAAAGTCCTTGTGTTGTTACTTTTATTTTCTATTTAATCCTTTTTATTATTTTTCTAAAATTACAATTCAAAAAAGACATCAGGAAGAAGGGAAAAGGTCCTGATTTACCCCTAAACTTTATGATTTGGAGCTGATATACCCTCCGTTTAAAAAATGGCTCATATATGCCCCTGCCGTTATAGAAATGACTCATATATGCCCTTTTACTTAACAGAAATTTTTTTAATAAATTAAAAATTCATTTTTTTTACTTTAATTTAAGAAAATGTCATGTGGCTTTTAAAATACCCCACTTTCCACCATACCCACCCGACCCAATTGGAAACAATAGAAACCCACCCGCTCAAATTAACTTCACCCATTTCATTTCATGGTTTCCACCTCAACAGAAACAAAAATAATTTTTTTGTTAGNAATAAAATTTAAGAAAAATATTTTTTAATGTAAAAGTCAAGTAAAATGAAATGGAGAAAGTAAATATATTATTCATTCATGGTGAAGCAAAATCTAGTAATTAATAAGATACGATCTTCTTGCTATAAATTTAAGACATATTTGACTTAAATTGGACAAATTCTTTCAAATTAAATTACATGAATTTTAATTATAATATTTGGTCAACTTTAAAGACTCTATTTATTTCGAAAAGTTTTTTTTTATCAGAAGTACTTTAAGAAAAACAATGACTTTTAATTCTATCAACTCTCCCTTGATTCTCGTTCTTGTTATGTCCTTAATTTTGTCTCATTTCTCAGTTTATTCAGTTTCTAATCAACCTATTGTTTATTTTTTGGATGACATACCTAATAGTCTTAATCCAGTTGTGATATTTAATTTAAAATTAAAAAGTGGAGAACCTGAAATAAGTGAAACTTTGGTACAACAAGGTTCAAATTTTACATTTTATGGTGATATTACTCATCATAGTCATATATGTTTTCTTGAATGGATTAATTCAACAGCACTTATTGAGGCATATGATCCATTTAAGGAAGATAAAGGTCATTCAAATATTTATTGGTCTGTTTTAGATAAAGGGATTAGGAAGAGTTGGGACAAACGTAATTGGAAGTTTGTTACAAAATGGTCTCCCAAAAACTCGTGAAATAAGATTTTATTATGTCGAGATGAAATGTCGAATTGTAATGTTTAATATGATAAATAGTATGTGCTTGAATTAAGAGGATGAGTGGTGGTGATCTCTTTCTTGAATTATTTTCTTTTTATTGTTTTTCTGAAATTACAATTCGAAAAAGATATATGAGGAAGAATACATTTTTTATTTACTATAGTATCGTAAAACCAAAATAAATTAGACACAAGCAAACCTCAAAAAATAAGGGCATGCCTTAGTTTTAAGGTTTTTGTAATTCAGAAAATAATTTAAGACAACTTATATGTACACTTTAAATTTCTAATAACTATTTACATGTAACAATTATAAGAAAATGAGTGGTATATTAAATTTGCATTTTGTTTGAAAAAAAATGGTGATGTACTCAAAGTTATAAAATCTAACAAAAATTGATCTGCTCAAAATTAGAATATGATAGTGTAAAATAAAACTTAAGTTGCACGGATTAATACAGAGTCGGGGTGCAACAAACTTATAAGTTCAATTTTTTGTGAGTTAAGCTCAATTCGCGCAGCCTTCTCCACCACAAACCTGAATCCCAAACCTTCAAAAATCATCCCAACACAATTTTATTTTATTTTCATTTTGGTCTTTACGATTGTGGTGTATCAACATTGCTAGAGTTAATCCAAAACTTAATAATTAATTTTATTAATTATATATTGAAAATCTTAACTTGGCTAGTAAGTATTATGTAGCCAATTTAATGATAGTGGTGGTGGTATATTGAAAGAAAATAATAGATTTCTTTTAATTTGCTAAAAGTATACAAGTAACAAAGAAATTTTATTTTAAATATAAAAGTCAAGTGACATAAAATGAAGAGTATAAATATATTATTTATTCTAAAAAAAAATAAAAGCAACGTATAAATGAAAGATAAAGAATGTTTTTTAAAAATTATTTTCTACTCAATGTTTGATTTTCGTATTGGAATCAAGCCAAAGACTTCTGGTAAGCCTAGAGCAGTTCCACCATCCATCACTGTCAGGCACCACAATCCAAGTTTGTGATGGAGAGTGCATATTATAAGAGAATTAATTAAAGAGCAAATGACTCACATTAGTTTAGCCAAATAAACTAAATGAAGATTAATCTAACAATTAATATAACATCCTCTTCTTGTTGTATTAAATCCATTGAAAATTTATGGCAAATCCTAAATTTAAGACATATTTGACTCAAACCAAGATTATAATATTTAGTCATGTTTTCAAAATCTATTTATTTCGAAAAATGTTACTCTAACCAAAATCACTTCAAAAAAATGATTTCTAATACCAACTTAGCCTTAATTCTCATTCTTATTATATTTTTAACTTCATCTCAATTCTCATTTTCTTTTGAAAATAATAATGGTACTCCAAAAGTTCATCTAATTAACAATTTATCTCCTAATCATCATCCAACTATGCAAGTTACTTGTAAATTACAACATTAGCTCCCTGTATTTAGTGTTACTTTAGTACATGGTCAAGATTTTGCATTTGATGCTGGTATTATTAATGATATATATGTATGTTATGCTGAATGGGGTAATGTTTGGTCCTTTTTTAATGCATATGATCCAATTAATGAAGACAAAGGTTGCCCTATCGTATATTGGTCTATTCGAGATTTTGGTTTATATAAGAGTTGGGACAAAATTAATTGGACGTACATTACGTATTGGAAAGTCAATTCAAGTGAACAAGATTTTACTATGTCAAAACGAAATTACAACTAGTGATTAGTTCGTGTTTGAATCAGGACGACGAGTGGTGTACATTGGCCTCTTTCTCAAAGAATTGTTTTGGTTTTGGCTAAGTTCTTCATGTTGCTTTAATTTCATATTATCGCCATCTTATTATTGAATCAAATGAAATATTATTAAAGAAAGTTGAGAAATATTTAAGAATTTTAGGTAAATTGAAATTAATTAACTAAAATAATTGTATTTATTTGAATGGGAGTGTTTGTGTCAAAGGTGTTCAACATTAAAAATATTTTCCTTGAAAACAAAATTTAAGAATTTTTCCAAATTACATATATTTTTTTTGTTTGTGTATCAAACAACAAAAAACTCACTAATTTTTTAAAGAAAATATATTCATACATACCAACACATTCTAATTTGTCACCTATTGAAAGGGAAATATATAAATCAATCAAAGATATTACAATAATTTAATTAAATCTTCTCCTAAAAAATAACTATAGCTAAATTATCTGATCTCAACTTGTAATAAATTGAGTCCATGTAATAATTACATTCCTCCTTTTTGGTTCACAAAACTATTAAACTAGTTTCCTACCTACTTTTATTTATAAAAGCTAAATGAGATTTAAATATCAAATATCATTATATATATATATATACTAATTAGGTTTTTTTTTTTAAAATCTTCGTTAATTAGGATTTCTTCCATGGATTTAGCCCAAAATCACGGGTTAGCAGATACTTGACCTAAAATTAAGTCCAAAATTGTATTTTACTCAAAATTGTGATATATTTGTTATATTTATTTAATAAATAAGGAAAATTATATTTTTATTTTTTATAATAGAGGAGTTTATTTAAGTTAATTAATAACCCATATTTTTCTCTATAACGTAACGGATTTTTCACCGACGGAATCCAACTGTAATTTTTATTTGTGGTAAACACAATTATTAATGAACTTTACTTGACTCAGGGTTTTATCGTAAACAGTTTATCTATCTCTATTAATTAGGGATAACTAAGGTCTACATATACTCTATCCTCTTGTCTTTCTATCTCTACGAGTTAGGGTTATTAGGTCTGCATATACTCTACCCTCTTCGGACCTCACCTCACCCGTGGAATTTCTAGGTTTGTTGTTTTTGTTGTTGTAAATACAATTGTTATTGTCTATGTTTTACTTGAGTCGAGGATCTATTGTAAACAATTTCTCGATATCTTGGAGGTAGATGTACGTATATTGTTGTTGTTGTTGTAAACACAACTGTTACTGAATTTGCATCATGGTTATATGTATTGATTGTTATAGGTTGATGTGTATATTTATATTATATTGTTTGTAAGCAGTTTTTTTAAAAAAACTGAATTTTGTTGAAGGACATATTGATTAAACTTTTAGCTTGTCTAATTGGAGTATGGAGTTGAGTTTGATAATGAATATTGTAATTGTAAAATTACCAAAAAAACAAAAATCAATAGTTTTAGGCTTAAATATTGTTTTGCGAGTGGACATTAATGTTACGTGTTACTGGTGGAAGATAGCAGATACTTAGATTCAATTGTGTCTAATCATGTGTTCGTTGCTATTCGTATTTGCTTTAACGAATATCATATTTTGAATTTAGTAGGGCACCAATATGAGTACTCTATCAGAAGACGAGCTCACAAGACTTTACAAAGTTCGTAAGACAACGATGGAAATGTTGAATGATAGGGGCTATCTTGTTGAAGAATTTGAGATTAAAATGTCAAAACAAGAATTCCTTCACAAGTATGGCGTAAACATGAAGAGACAAGACCTTGAAATTCTCAAAGCCAAACGCAACAATGATGAGAAGAAGGTACGCATTCTTATGTCTCTTTCCTGTTTCGATATGTTTAAAACCACAAGATTAAAGAATGTTTTGGTACATTTTGTTTTCCTAAAAGTCGTGTCAAGTCAAAATCAGACAAACAATGAAGCTCCGTAGTTTATTGATTGCAGATATATGTGTTCTTTCCTGAAGGGGCAAAGGTTGGTGTTAAGGAAATGAGACCTTATGCAGAACGTCTGAGACAAGAAGAGATCTCCCAAGCAATTTTTGTTGTACAACAAAAACTGACACCCAAATCTCTTCAATTCATAAGTGAAGTATCTACAATGTTACACTTGGAGGTCTTCCAGGTGACTACTCCACTATTTTTGCTAATTGTTTGTACTTACTTTACTTGAATGAACGCACGTTCAGATAGGAAAAGGGAACAATTGATAATTGAGGCGTATTTTGATAAATAGCTGGTGATAGTTCAGGTGGCTAGGAAACTCACACACCTATGAAATTGATAGTTGAGGTGTGTTTTGATAAATAGTTGGTGATAGTTTAGGTAGCTAGGAAACTTGCACACCTGATAATTCAGGTAAGAAACTCAAAAAAATCGTGATATTTTAGGTGGGTTTTTGACCTTTCATCTTTTTGGTACTTTTGTTATTGTGGTCTAGCTACTAGTCAAGTAGTAGGACAACCAAAATCAGAGTACCATTTACATTTTGATAAACGGACTATGAGTCCGTTTGGTTTAGCTGATTAATAATAGTTGAAAAGCGTTTTTGAAGTATTGAAACTGATTTTATAAATAAGCAGTTACGTGTTTGATATGTCAGGAAGAAGAGTTGGTGGTAAACGTTAAAGATCATGCTATAGTTCCTGAGCATCAGCCACTTACTAATGCAGAAAAGAAAAGTTTATTGGAACGATATACAGTGAAAGAATCACAGGTTCGTCTTAGTTTTCATTATTTGCACTTGCTAAATGATGTTGACCTATGTTACTTGGATCCTCCAAAAATGTCGTCTTACCCTTGTTGGATCCTCCAAAATGCATTACTTTTGGAGGATCTAATCATTTTGTTAGATACTAGTTGATTATTCTCATCTGTTTTCTATCTAATCGAGTGACTTATATTTTTCCTGTTGTTGAAACAGCTTCCTCGAATTCAGATCAACGATCCAATTGCTAGATATTATGGGCTAAATCGTGGCCAAATCGTGAAAATTATCAGACCAAGTGAGACTGCAGGTCGTTATGTCACTTATCGATATGTTGTTTAAACTAGTTTTGATGTTTACACAGTTTAGATGTAAGTAGAAGTAATGAAGTTGCTTGTTAGTAGTATTTGCTTTCTTTTCTTGCGCGTACCTTGACTATTTCACTAAGTACATATCGAACTAGTTTTGATGTTTATGAGTAGTAAAGTCTATAAGTTATTTGTGATTATCTTGACTATTTCATCATATATATACTTGCTACCTCTCACCTACGCAGGTAGGTACTAGATAACTTTGTTAGCAAACGCTCATGTCTATGGGGTAAAATCACCTAATATTCTCCGTCCTACCCTATGATTTGAGCACTGGTATTTAAAATTTGCACTCACTTTTTTAACCACTAGGCCACACTAAGGTTGAGGTTGCTCTTATATATACATAGTTCAAACTTCAACAAGAAAAATATCATGTAGACACTCTAGACAAAAAAAGTAAAGATAACCCTCCACCTCTTAAAGCAACATGTCAATAGTGGCGGAGACAGGATTTTCATCAAAAGGTTCTTTCATTTAGTATATAGTGTAGTATTCGCCCTTCGATCTATCTCCGCCCCTAACTAACAATACATCTTATTGGTTGAAAAGAATAAATGAAATATACCATGACCAAACCAAGTTAACTTGTAAATACCCTAGTAGATTTTAGTGGAAATCAATACAAATAATATGGTTTTAGTAAACCTAGACTCCATACTAATTGTGCTAAAAATTTAAAAACTATAGACTCACTACTAATTAACCCTGCCCTATATACTTGATTTTAAATCCTCTGCTTTCTCATCTCCAAAACTTTCCTATGAGAATTTGAATGTAAATCAACTGAAAAAGTAGGGCTATTCGCGGGGCGGTACTCAGGGAACAACCTTCCAGACTTATACCGGACCCCACAAGCGTTGCACAACGTTTTAGGTCCTGTAGGACCTGCACGCCATTGTGGGGTCTTATCGACCCCACAATGTTGACACCTCCTACCAATGCTAGTACCTCTTTTAGCTTTAGTCATTGATATTTTGAGCAATGTTAGTCCTTGCTTAGTACTAGTGTTGTTGAATTTCACTTGGTTACCCCATACACATGAGTTGTCACATTGCAAGGCGATTCTTCGCCTTCTCTTGCTCCGTGCACCAACGGGGTGGTTAATGGGGACTTGTAGGAGGCTAGAGGTGTGTCTTGTAAACGTGTTTTCCTTAACATTTACGTTGCAATTGTTGTTGTTGTTGTTGCTGCTGCTGTTTTCCAGTACTGAATTTGGGCTGTGGTGATCAAATATGACATTAGGGACATGATCAGAGAATATGTCAAATTCTACTGCTGGAAATGCATCTTTATTTGAAAGCCATTCCAATTCTTCCTCTACATAATCCTGCAAAATGTATTCCGTTAATACTCTTCCGAGCATCTAACAACAACAACAACATATTCAGTGTAATCTCATAAGTCGGGTCTAAGCCTTGAGGAGGATAGTGGTAGAGACGTTGTTTTCGATAGAGCAACTCTTATGAGTAGCTCAAAATAAACACTCATAATCACCTCTGGTTTTTCACTTCTTGGGAATAATAAACTTTCTATACTACCCATTCCGTTTCAATTTATATGGTGTTGTTTGACTAACTTGGAGTTTACAAACACTATTAAAAAAACATGAATTTTCGATAGACATTTTGTTGGAAATTTGCTCGTCCGAAGGAGACTTCCAATGGAAATTACGTGTCAAAAGTCTTTTTCTTAAACTCCTACCCTACTCTAGAAGATAGAGGAACTATTTCCAATAGACCCTTTGCTCGAGTAAAAACATATCAAAGCAGTTCGAAAAAAGATAATGATGTAAGCTTTATTTTATATTTCTATTTGTATCTTATAAAAAACTTGAAAATATCTAAGAGGGAATCTAATTATTTTAATATTGCACAAAAAAAAAAAGGCAATTTCAAAGGAATTTTTGCGTAGGGACCAAAACGTCTTTTTGTATTTTATGTAATGCAAGTGGAAAACGGATATATAGTAATTATTCGTACAGCTCACTTCTAGTGGCTGCCAACGTACCAATCATAAATATATGTCGGCCACATTTTCAATTCCCAAAGTACCCCCATATTTTATTTCCAAAATTACCCCTATCATTTATAGCACCGTTTGAATTTATGTGAATTTTTTTTCATTGTAATCATAAAAAAGTATTATGTGAATTTCTAAAACAAGCCATGAATCCTTTTTAGGGTCGTCTGGCATGTGAAATGGAATAAACAAGGATATTTCAAGCGTAGAATATGCCGATATGAAATAGTAATCACATTATTTTATCAAATAGCAAGATAAATTAATCTTGAATTAGCTAACACCTCAAACAAAACATGACATAAAGTTAATCATAAATTTATTTCGAAATTATTATCCTTATTCCAGGCATCAAACAACTCATTTGGTTTCAAGGGTAAAATCGTCCAAACATGGTATCTTATTCCCTCACCCAACAAAATTACCCCCTCTTTACATGTTTATTCACGAAAATGCCATTCTAATGAAAAAAAAAAATCAATCAAATTACTTACAGGAAATGAAGGGCTATGATCATCTTGATGAAATCCAAGGGTGTTTGATGATTCAAAAGAAGAAGAAGAAGTTTGATATTTTTCATCATCATCTAAAGAGAAATTAAGAATATCATCATCTACCATAAAACAAGTTTTTGAGTACATAGCTTCCATTTTCATAAAATTCTTTTCAAAAAAAAAGAAAGAAATTTTTTTCTATAGAATTTTCAACAAGTTTTTGGTTTTATTTTGGCTGTGTTTGGTTTGAATTTGTTAAGAGAGACAGAGAGAAATTTGGGAGAAATAATTGTGGGTAGGAAGAAAGAGAGATTCTCTTTCCTCTCTCTTTCTTGTTGGTGTTATTATTGTTACGATAATATCGAAGAATATGGTTGAGTGAATAAGAACTTTTTATTAATTATAGGATTGGATTTTGAGCTTCGGATATTAAAAGATATTTGATAGAAAACGTTATTTTTTAATGGATTGTATCTCGTGCGAATTTAAATTAGTCGAATATATCAAACACCAGATAAAAAATCAAAAGAATAATTATTGTTACCAATAATACCAAAGAAAGTGGTGTGTGGTTGATGGGACTTGTTATTTAATTAGAATTTTTGAGTTTAAGTTTTGAGATATGAAAAAATCTTTAATAGAAACTTCACTCATGAATGAGTTTAATTTTGTGAGAATTCAGATTAGTCGGACTTAAATATGAAATCGAAAATCAAATAAAATAAATAATTATTGTTACTAATAAAAGGCCAAGGACTATTATTGAATAGCAAATTGGCAAGTTGGAGGCAGCAACAGGATGTTGATTTTTCATCTGTTTTTTTAATTTTCTTTCCTTTTACGTTTGTCGTAGAAATGATACCTTGCTTATCTCACTTGCTTTTCTTTATTTTTTTTACTTGGTACTGAATTTTCATTTTTGTGTCTCGACTAATTTAATTCACCTCGTATAAGATTCATTAAAAGGGAAAAATATTTATATGTGAGTCATTACCACACAAAAAACACATGTTCAGTGTAATCTCATAGATGGGACTTGAAAGAATCAAGATATACGTAGATTTTATCCTACAAAATTATTAAAATAAAGAGATTGTTTTAAATCTCGACTTAAGAAAAATGTTATATAAGTCACCATTGATCATATTTTAAAATGTGCTTAAGTTTTACAGAGAAAGGTCTAATGTCTGATAGAGTGTATGCAATACTTAAGCAAAATACGAAAACAACAAATAAGAAACTACAGAAATAATACAACTACTAGTATAAATATATATTGAAAAACAACACACTATTAACTACTTTAATTCATGGAATAGCTTTTACAACCTCCTATCTAAAATCACGTAAATTATATATGCATATTTTTTTTTCATTTGTATTTATTTATTTATTTCAACAAGTAGGTATCCCTTTGTAGTCAATTATATTTAGGTACTATTGGTCTGTGTCAACTCAACATGATCAAAAATAGTGCTAGTGAAAGTACACCCAATATTTCATGAACTTGACAAGGACTATATACTTATCACTATATTTTATTTTATATTTATTTATCATAGAATAGAATATTTACATGTTGTTTTCCAATGCAAGATACAAATATAAATAATTAAAACTTGATTATTATTATTATTATTATTATTATTATTATTGTCATAACACTATGAGGTTATGTGATCAAGAAATAGGACATAGATAAAAATATCTCATGAAATTATTTTATTTCATTTTTTATATGAAATAATTTATACTATTATAGTGAAATAAAATAATTTTGAAGTGAAATAAAATTTAAAATCAAATGCATAATAAAATATCTTGAAATTATTATTTTTATTCCACCGATCAAACAGCCCATGTATTTTACATTATTAGCCAACGCAGGCTGCTTAAGCAAATCATGGAATTGATAATTAATCTGTCCAACAAGAGAGTGACACGATTGTTATTAATTTATTTATATAATAAGTTAGTTGAAAAAATCTTTGACTATTCCGACAATACATGTGATATTTTTTATTTTATTTTTTTGTGTATGTGTGTGTTTAATGAAGGAAGAGTTCAAAAGTCGTAATAATAAAATTAATCAACACAAGATTTAAAGAAATGATGAATGATTAAAATTGAAGTCACATCGTCTTTGAGATTATATAGTAACATCTCTTTATAATAGTGTCGTTTATTAATATGTTTTTTAATTACTATGTTACAATATTATTATAAAGGATATATATGAAATACATAACATAATATAAAAGTCAATTCTTAAGAAAATACTAGATTATATTATAATTAAAATAAATATTATTATAAAAAATGACTGTTATAAAAATGATCTGACGATTTTATTAATTAGACATAAAATATAAGTGGAGCAAATTTGGGTGTTACTAGGGCCTACCCATGTTTAAAAAATTGTATGATTAGTTGTTATATGTTTGCAACTACTCTCCCATTTTGCATGTGAGATATCACATGCAAACTCTAGAAAAAGTCATGTTATGTGTTCTTTATTTTATTTAAGTTGAATAAAAGTAGTTTTGTCTTTGTGACTTAAAATACACATCAAATCAATCAATCATAATATCTTTTCATAAAAGAAATAGTCTAGTACTCCCTCCGTCCACAATTGTTTGGCAGGTATATTAAAAATAGATGTCCAAGATTAATTGTCAATTTAAACAATCAAGAAATAATTAGTCACTTTTTTCCAATTCTGCCCTTAATGATTGTGTAGTTCAATTGAAAAGTTATGTGGACTTTTGGTATTCTTGATATAGTAGGGTTATATTAGTCAAATTACACCTTATATTAAATTTTCCTTGAGGGATGTGCATGACCTTATCTTGACAAACAATTGTGGATGGAGGGAGTAACAATTCTGTGTATTTATTTAATTTTTCTCTCCTAAATTTCCCCGCCCTTCGAGGTTAATTAATAGTATATTTCTTGAAGTTAGAATGATGTATGTAGAGCTCATTTGGATTGTTTTAAAAGTTAGTCAAATTTATTTTTAAATTAGTTTTTAATTTCTGAAAGTGTTTGATAAATATAAAAAATAACTTAAAATAAGTCAAAAGTGACTTAAATAAGTTAAGAAGTGTTTGACAAAGTTTAAAATGACTTAAAATAAGTCAAAAACCAAAAGTAAGTCTCCCTTACTTTTTATTTTTTGACTTAAAAGTCATTTTAGTTTGATTTTTTATTTTTGACTTAAAGCTATTTTTTTAAAATCAATTCAAATGGGCTCGTAGACCTCGTGATGTATTTGAATGCGAAAAATGTTGGACAATACTTCAATATTTCGAGTTGATCTAGATGGAGAACATCTGATCTTGATCTCTTTGGTTTTGAGAATAACAACATTTGATGTTCATTGTTCTGATTTCTTTGTAAATATTCCATGAATTTATGAGATTTTCAAGATGTCTCTTAAAAGAAAATACTCTCTTTTATATTAGTGAATAGTACGAGCTAGAGTTTAGGGTTGAATAACCTGAGATTAGAACGTCACCATCACCATCACCATCAATCACCTCGACTCATACCTCACACGACCACCACCGCCAACACTTCCAACTATCACCACTAACCATTTCCGTTGCTAACTACCACCTCCACCACCGGCCACCTCTACCACCAGCCACTACAGCCCAGCAACCACCACTAGACAAGCTCTACTGTTAACTATGTTCACCACCAACCAACAACCCACAATCATCATAATATGTATTCAATTTGAGATGTTGAGAAACACAATTAATTATCTAGCATTCAAATTAGCATTCAAATTCAGAGACAACATCTTAATACTCAAGCATGTATTCATATTCAGACATAATAATGTTTTCGTAAAAAAAAAAAAAGTCTACGTGTGCCTCGAGGAGAGGGAAAAAATGAGTACAATATTAACATCAAGTGATTACAATGATCTTCATTGCAATGGCAAACAATTACATTAAGACTCCTCAGCAGGGCTTGCCCAATTCAACAAAGTTTTAGCCCTTAAAATGTATTGCGAAAGAGAGATCAAAGACGAAGTTTTTTTGACGCAGAGCGGGTACTGGATGGAAAAGATAACTTTCAAAAGGACTTATACAACAATAGGCTTCCAATGAAAGAATTGGCTAGCTGACACTAAAATTTAGTACTATTTCAAGTGGTTTGATGAGTACCTCGTGTTATATCTTCTAAGTTGATAGTGTATTCATCTCTTTGTCTCTCCCTTTGCTATGTTAATCTATATTGCTCGAACTCTTCAAAAATGTCAACGAGTACGTGTCGGATTCTCCAAAAGTAGGGTATTTTTTAAGAATCCAACACAGGTGCAGCATCAAAAGTGAAGAGTCTGTGCAACTTAGATGTTAATCATCTGGAGGAGGAGCTCTTCTCATATTGACACTGATCAGACAAATATGATCCGTTAGAGAAAAGCTCAAGAAAATGTTTCTCGAGTCTCTTTGCTCCGAAACCCGGTCTTATGATTTCAGCATCTCCCCAAACGGTACATTTGTTAGTTTCAGTGTCACCTAAACACCACCCGCCTGGCACTGGTTCGTCACGATTGTGGTGGAGAAGTTCATGGTCGATCTTATCAAGAACCGGATCGCCTGCCTTAAATGGGGAAGCAAAGGCTGCTCCACTCATCACCAGGTCATCGAAGTCACTTGAGTTGAGCCGGCGAACTTGTGATCTGGAGTTAAAAGAAGCATACTGCATGTTGTGGTTGATTGTTGTCTCATTGAATTTCCGTGAATTGCACAAAACGGTTGGAAAATATACAGATTCTGAGGATGGTGAGTTTGACAAGTACATTAACAGAGTTCTAGGGAGGTTATCCGAGCCTAAGATGCAGAACTCGGTAAACTTCCGACTCAAAATAGCAGATGATGACCCTGCAGTAAGAACAAATTAGTTGGTCATAGTATGAAACTCATGCAAAACCTGCTATTTTATAACAAATTGGCTGGTTTTAAATGTCCTGCTTTACAACGTTTCTAGACAACAATACGAGACAAATAGGAAGAGTATCTCGTGAAAACAGAGCCCATCATTTATGAGGGGTCTTGGCAATGCAAAAACCACCTCTCTGAAAAGATGTTTTCAAAAACGAAAAATCCAAAAGAGACACAGAGTCTGCAGGGCTTGAAATGAAAAACGTGAAGTGAAACGCACAATTTAAGAAAATTTTTTAAAAATTGCCAAACATATGAGAATAATTAACTTCAGCATCAAATAAACAATAATTAGTCCAACTGCTCAAGTTCAAGATTCAAAGAACCAACCGCTTCTATTTGGATTTACTTTGCGCGTCTTTGTTTGACGCGCATACTTCTCTAAAGCTCATGGCTTCAAACTGAAGTGATAACCCCTTGTTTTGCACTGTTTCATCATTTTAAGCAACTAAGCGGTGGCGTTTAGTATTGATCACGCTAATTATATTTCAACCCCATCATAGAGATGAAAGGGGCAACTTTATACGTCAATATTCATCGAAATTAAAAACCCATTAGCTCTGAAAAGAAAGAAAATTTACTTTTTCACCCTCCTCCAGGGCCAAAATAGGCAGCCGATGAACTGCAGAGAAGGCTGGACAAATTGAAATGGTGGAGAGAGAAGTTGAGGCACAAGTTTCAAATTTTAAGCCGTTGGAGGTTAGGAATTTCTTCAAGATGGATTTCATTATATTTCAACTGATACTGAAGGATAATGTTAACTTGCTAGTTGTACTTAGCAAGGATGGTGTGATTGTTGCAATAGAGTTGGGTTTCAAATGAACCAATACATAATGTCAGGTGTCAACTGGACTCAGAGAAAAGGATGAAGGGTTGACTGCCCGATGAAGAGAAGTGATGGAACGGAAATAGAATAATAACGCAGGGTTGCTGATGAATGTAATCACAATTGGACTAAGTATTTAGTTTCCTATAAAAAAAAGAAGTTAGACAAATTCAGAGTAGCTTGTTCCTCCTTTAAAATGCAAAAAAACTTATAGTTTTGATACTTGATAAACTTGCCTGTCTACCTTCTCAAGGTAGGGGGGGTTAAGGTCTGTGTACACTCGACCCGCCCCAGATCCCACCTGTGGGTTACACTGGGTTTGTTGTTATTGTTGTTGATACTTGATAAACTAAGTTTGTGTCATGTGGCTTTGTCTCAGTAACGTATCAAATATGCTTTCATTACATTTACTGAAAGATCATACCAAGAGCGGTTTTTACTAAATTACTTTCCCTAGAAATCATTTTATGATTACATGGTGCATGCATGTTTCCAAGAAATTGTTTCAAGACAATCCCTTTCCTTATATACTCATCCAAAAGCTAGAGTTCAACTGAAAATCATCCATTTACAAGGTAAAGACTTAAGTAAGAGACTCTTGGAACACTTACATGAATGATCTGCAACAGATCCGGAGACTAAATAAGTTAAAAAAATTCAAAGTAAAATTAGTCTTCTATATACGTAGTACAAAGGCAAGAATCAAGGACAACCTGACTATGCATTGCATTTCTCATCAGGTTGTGGAGATGCTTCCTAGATAGAGGTTTAGAGATTTTCTCATCCCATCAGGTTGTGGAGATGCTTCCTAGATAGAGGTTTAGAGATTTTCTCATCCCTGCTTCATCTAATTAAGTACTTCCACTATGGTTACTGCTCTATGAGGATTCTAAACTGTATTTGCTTCATTCAAGACCTCTTGGCGATTTTGGCTGGATAGAAATGCAAAAGCGTTTAGAGCCTAAATGTAATGGAAAACCGTACGGAGAAGATGGTTTCCTTGCTTCTTAATGTTATAAGATTGATAAATGAATGGATGAAGGGTTTATTTCCTCGTCAAAAAAAAAAAAGAATGGATGAAGGATCTGAAACCGTGCAGAACATTCTACTTGCCTCAAACTAATTGCCTCCTTAACTTTCTAATCTCTTTCAGTTCCGGATTATAGATTTGTCATTTTCACTTAGAAACCTTCGACGGAATCCCTAGAATTTTGTCAAAAGCTCTTTTTGTAAGATAACAATGGTGTCCGAATCAGCTTATACGCATCTCCACCATGAGTATCGGGTACATTTACCCATCAAAGCTTCATTAAATGTAAGGAAATCAACTTATTTTTTGGTCTCCGCTGGAATTTGAACCCTGGTTTCCGTTGTCAAAGACTCCTCTTTTTCTTTGATAAGTGAAAGACTAGTAATTTTCTCTGCGCCTAAACATCTCCAGTTAACATATCCTTCTGAAACCACCTCTGGGATGCCCCACACCCAACCCCTCTTCCCCTCACAATAACCATAGTTCTTGTGGCAATAGATTTGGTTTTTAAATGACATAACATAACGTTAAATGTACTTCGAGAGGATGATGAAGGATTGGATGTCAGATGAGGAAAACAATGGAAGAAATAGGAATTGAGGGATGCAGTTAGGTTGGTTGTTGATGATATTTAGTTGGATTGTTGATGATATTTGGATTTTTTTTCTGATTTAAAAAGAGAAGATAAAAGTGAAGTGAGAGGAACAATGGCGTCATCACAAGTGGTACACCTTTTCCAGTTAGTGTCCATGTATATCATACTTTGCTTATTTTCATACTGCATAATATTTCTGTTTAAATTTTATTTTCTAGTTTAGTCCTTACTCCTTTCTCTTTAATAAAAGAGTTCCTTGTTCTCAGCGTTATAGTTGTCCCTCCTTATCAAGAAAATATTTTTTCTCAATCACAGGAAAAAGAGCACAAACGTTATTCACAAATTCAATACTAATGAAGCAAATAAAACGATAACCAGCATCCTCACCTGTGAATAATCGATAAGCATCTGGCAGTTCCCGTTTTTGAGTGGCATAATATACTTCACTTTCCTCTGCAAGATAGAGCCCTGGATCCACAACTATTGGTTTCAACTTCTTTGACCTACACAATCCAAAATAGCAATATTAGTGAACTCTTGAAGCACGTGCTATCCACATGTTCATATCCTTTAAACATAACTACATATAGAAACCTCTTTTTTTTTATAAGCTAGTACATATAGAAACATATAGCAGGAGAAGGATATAGTCATACTCTCTCCAACCGATGTAGCTCGAGTGGTTGACAAAATTAAGATCCTTGGGTAGATATGATAAAATGTGTAGAAGATCTGAAAATCAACAAGATTTGCACCACATAAATCATCGGTCATCACTCATCAACAAAGAGAAATCGAGGTATAGGAAGAAATAAATTCAATGAAAATATTTGATTGATTATGTTGTAGTGCAACCAATCCAAACACACCAATGGCACAGTTCAATGACAAGAATTTGCATTACAAACATCAGTTATCATTAAACACCAACGAGATATCCCGGTATAAGGAGATATGATTTCAACTACACAATTCATTGATGTAAAATCTTACAGGAAGCCAACCCAAATACCAAGAAACTTGTTCAGGCAAGACATTTCTATTTATAGAAAAGTTACCCACATCAATGAACTACTTCTACAATTTCTAACAAGCTTCTCGGAGAAACAAATTGCATCAAGTGCATGAATAATCCCCTCATGACAAAAGTGGTCGATGGCCAATTTAAAGATAACTCTTTTATTAATAACCGTGGTGTCCAGGCCAATTTGCAGGTACCACAACTAATTCCACAAGGTACATGCTACCTCCCACTTACACAGTTACCGTGTAACTATGTCCACCAAGTTCATTTTAAAGATATTGCAGAAGAAAATCAATCTTAGATAAGATTTCAATTGAGATACAAAACACAAAAAAACATGGAATTCTACACACACACAGAGCCCAAAAAGTAGCTAGCAAAAGAAAACTAAAAAACGAACACAAATAAAAGCAAAATCTTTAGATTGGTCAATGGACAATTTAAAGATAAACTTCTTTATTACTAATATTCATGATGTCCGGACAAGCTTGCAGGTACCTTGACTAATTCCAGAGGTACCTGCTACCTCCCTCCAACCTGCACAAGTACCAATGAAATTATGTCCACCAAATTCATTTTAAAAATAGCTTGCCTTCACATAGTTTTTCGACTCCTCGCTTGAAGCAAACCAATCTTAGATAGGATTTCAATCGAGATACTAAACTCAAAAAACATGGAATTCAACACCCCTCCCAAAAAGTAGCTACCAAAAGAAATTTCAAAAACGAACACAAATAAAAGCTAAATCTTTAACTCGGTCAATTGTCAATTTAAAGATAACTCTTTTACTAACATCCATGGTGTCCGGTCCAGCTTGCAGGTACCTTAACTAATTCCACAAGGTAACTGCTACACGGTAACTGTGTCCACCAAGTTCATTTTAAAGATAAGCTCGCCTTCACATAGTTTTTCGACTACTCTCTAAAGCAAACCAATCTTAGATAAGATTTCAATTAAGATCCTAAACTCACAAAACATGGAAATTCAACACTCAAAAAGCCTACAAAGTAGCTAACACAAAGACATTCAAAACTAACAAATATAAAAGCTAAATCTTTTTTCAAAAGAATCCCAGTTAGCTTAGTCGATTGGCTACCTGAATTTTTTCAGTGAGGGGTTCAATTCCTCATCCTATAATCCCCTCCCCCATTTCCCTCTACACCAAATTTTTCAAACTAAATCTTTTCATTTCATACCATCTTGAGTAACGAGTGGATAATCAGCAGCTGAGAGATTAATAAACCAATCCCAAGAATTCGAAAGTCTCAAAAGAATGGAAGCCCCATGAAGTGTAGCAGACAATGCAGAAGACCCAATCGAGTATCGAAAATCAGCTTTCCCAATAACATTTACATTCTGTGCAGCTTTAAAAACCGGCACAGATTGAACAGCAAGCGCCAATTCATCACGTTCCTTCTGAGTAGCTTTTCTATCAAGATGAAGTAAATACTGATTTCTTGGATGATACACAGCAAACAACAAACGGAGGATTCTAGAAGAGTCTTTAGTGGATCCAGATATGAGGTATGCAATTGAAGGTGGGGTGGGTGGGGTGGATGGAAGGGTATTTTGGTCATTTGGGTTTGATGGGGAGTTGAGATAGTTATGGAAATTGGGGAAAAGGGAAGGATTAGGGTGAGGAGGAAGAGGGGTAGAAGATGGGGAAAAGGAAAGGGAAAGTATAAGGAGAAGTGAGAATATGATGGTGATAAGGAGGATAAAGGGTGTCGAAAAAGTGATCCGGCAAATGCTACTGTTGTTACTGCCGGTAGCGCCGCCGGTGGAAGTGGTGGTTGGCGGCGGTTGAAGGTGGTGGTTGTGCATTTTGTTGGAAATTATCAGTGCTGCCGGCGATGGCGGAAATCTTTCAAGTGTTTATATATATATATATATACACTTTTTTTAGATTCTTTGTTTCATGGAGGCACGTATACACTATTTCAATTAATTAAACTTTGATATACTTTCGATCTACTAAGTGGCATAGTGTCAAACTTTTGATTCTTAAAATATTTCACAATTTTTTCTTTTTATCTTATCTTCCGACTCAATCTTATTCGAAAAATAACTTTTTTCGGGAATCAATTTCCAATACTGATCTAAGGCCCAACTCTCGACTCTTGATCCTGACATTGATCTTGAGACTCAACTATCGAAGTGAGGTTGAGGAAAAGTAGAAGTTAATCGAAGAAGTATTGGAGAGAGGTAATTAGATAAAATATGAGTGCATCCTATCAAAAACATGATCTTAGATAGAAAGATATGAAGGTCGTGGTCTCGTGGGTAAGGATAGAATATTAATAGGTAGTTAAGAATGGTTGCGTACTAGCCTTTTCATATATTTAGTTGGTGATAGTATAGAGCACCATGTCGATTATCGTATTAGCTTAACCACGTAGTCTTTGGTTATAGTACCTAATATTACCTCGTATTATTATAGTTCTTCCTTTTGATGTCTCTGTTTGTTATATTATGATATTGCTACACTATTTTCTTCATTTTTGTACTTGAACTTATTGCACTCGAATTAAAGGACTTTCAAAAATAACAATTTATTTTCACGAGATGATGTTAAAATTTACGAACACTCTACCTCCGTAAATCTAGTGATATATACTCTCTCTTTTGCATAATCCAATCATCCAAACAGAGTTATCAGCTCGCTTATACACTCCTATGGAAGAAGACAAAAGTACTAACACCATTGAACCCCAAAAGGGAGCTCAACAAAACCCTATACATTGGCCCAAACAAGCATGGACCCATTTCGAATTAGTTCGTCAAAAATCCCCATTAATTCAATGTATAACCAACTTCGTTTCAATGGATTTGATGGCCAATACTCTGTTATCCGCCGGTGCATCGCCGGCGATGATTCATTCCGTTGAAGAAATCCCAGAATTTACTCCAAAAGCCCTTGGAGTTTGCATAAATGCCGGAACCCTCACTCCTGACTGGCTACCCGGTATGAAATTGGCGGCACAGGTGGCGAATCAATCGAAAAAACCTTGGGTGCTTGATCCTGTAGCTGCCGGTGGGTCAAGTTTCCGGTTAAAGGCGTGTTTGGAGCTACTTGCTTTAAAGCCTAGTGTTGTTAGAGGCAATGGGTCTGAGATTCTTGCTCTTTTTAAGGGTTGTGTTGACTCAAATTCGAAGGTAACACAATATTTTTGAGTATCAATTTTGGTAAAATATTATCTCCTCCGGATCTTATTATATATCATAGTTTTGTTAAGTGATAGTTGTGTATGTTTTAACATATGTGATGATATGCATTCAGTGGTGAGTTAGAATTTTCGTTAAGGAGTGTCAAAATGTAAAGTAGTAAACCCATGAAGAAGCCAAGGGACCTTAGCTACGCCACTGGATGTATTAATTGGTTTGGTATAAACACTGGACGGGAGTATTGTTTTACCATCAATTTAATCTTTGCTGGTGTGCTGACATTATGTCCAGTGTTAGGAATTTTTCAAGTCTGAGATTGAACATGAGTAGAAAAACACTGAAGTATTGTATAATAGGAATGAAACTGGTCAAATAGATAGTAATCTATAAGATTTTATAAGACATAGTAATTGTTGTTTTAATTGAATAAATTCCTAAAGGTTCTTTTTCATATGACAATCAAGCCAAAATGAGTCCTTTATCTGGTGATCTTTTTTTTTCCTACTTGGAAGATGCTTAGATTTACCAAAGGCGGCATTTTTTTTTCAAGATTTGATGATATCAGGTCTATCCAAATTTTGGTCTTTCCTCGTATGACCTACAATTACCTGATATTTGATATTACTGATGTAAGAATGGGAGGAAGAGAAGAATCTTCTTTCATTTATGCAAACTTCTCTTCAAGTTTCTTAGTTACTGTATTTTCTTATGCTGTAGTCGGGAACTTGTGAAATGGGGTATTTCTGCCTCTTGATGGTATAGGCAGAGTGGTAGTCGAGAAAATCCTAAAATAGGTTGAAATTGATTTAAGTTCAATATATGGGTTGAGAAAATTGGTAATACATTGTCGTGCCAAGAGTCTATCAGAAAAGGTAGGGGTAAAAGGTTGCGTACATCTCACCCTCCCCATACCCCACTCGTGGGATTACACTGGGTATGTCATTGTTGTTGTTGCATATGGGTTGGGGAAAAATAACTGGTCTCATGAGTTAGTGGGTTAGATGGTTTAACAATTTTAGTAATTATATGCTAATATGGCTAGTTATGGACAGATTAATATACAGAAGATGAAATCATTAAATGAAGAGCAAGTAATTTAGAGAAGTTGATAGGGAGATTAGTTCTTTTTGATATGCAAATATTTGTTTGTGAGAGCTGAGAACACGCCGTTACTGTATTACAATTTCTCATCCGTTGATTGTGCTCATAATGTCTCATCTGTTTCAATTTGACTGATTTAAGGGTGCGGATAGTGTACATGGTTCAAGTGATGCTGTTGAAGCTGCTAAGTCTCTTGCTCAACAAAGTGGTAGTGTAGTTGCTATTTCTGGAGCTGTTGACTATATCACAGATGGTGATAGGGTTGTTTGTGTTCATAATGGGGTGCCTATGTTGCAAAAAATTACTGCATCTGGATGTTCTGTCACTGCCCTCATTGCTGCCTTTGTCGCAGTTGATCCATCCCATGCTGTTGAAGCAACAGCTTCTGCATTGGCTATCTTTGGTGTCGCAAGTGAAGTAGGGATGGACATGGCTAGAGGTCCAGCTTCACTGCGGACACTGTTGATTGATTCGTTATATGGACTTGATGAAGCTACTGCACTTGATCGAGTAAGAATCAACCGCCTTTAATGCTTTTAGAGGAGAAATGAATGTGTGCATGTCATTTAGATCAAATGTGAAGTTATATAGCATCAAGTATATGTCGAATCATCAGCTCATGTCATTTTACTTGGTTGATTGTAACATCCTTAAATCCGTAATAAAAGCATGTGTTTTATGTATCAGACTGATTTTCATTTTGTCATTCCTGTAGAAAACTGGTTTTAGAATGTGGATTACCATCGTGGCTTAACCGCTTTATCATACGTTATAATAGTTTGTAGCTTGGTATCCTACTTCTACTACTTGTTTGCTGTAGACTTCATATAACAGAAAAGAGGCATTCGTTGAGGGATAATTATGGAGTATAAGGAGATTGAAGTAGGGCTGGGTAGCTCTCTTTGTCTCAATTTTGGCGGCCAAAATTGTGTCCTCCAAAATTTTCTGAGATTCACGCTTCTGCAGTGAGATTTACCATGAAACAACCTGGCCCGTAGAATGCGGGCATGAGGAGCACTTTTTAAAACTTGTGAGCTATTTAGGATTGTAACTATTGATGAGGAGCTACTGGACATCTCTGTGCCATTTTTTGGTTTGGGGAACAGAAATAGGTTTGGTGTTCTATGTAAAAAACTGTTTAAGACTTTTAGCTTTGCTGCTTGGTGAGAGCAAACACGACGACTTGAATGGGAAAGAGCACAAAAGCAAAGATGTGAAGCCTTTGTTACAGGCAGAAGCAATGTGAAGACTGAAAAAGATTGGTTTTTCCACACAACAATCCACAATGTCTTGCCAGTGACTGAAAGCCGCGACATGGTGCTTCCTATCCTGTACACTCCAAAGAAGTTAAAGCTGTCGCCATATACCCCTTTTTCCGTCATGGCTGTGAATGCCCTCTCATCTGAGCACTCCAGTCTTACAGAGCTTGCAACGTATTCTCTTTGAGCTTTGCCAACATTTTGGGTGCCCAGCTCAAGTGAAGAGGTCAAGAAATCGTCAATAACAGTGATTGTTTTGGAGGTCTGAAAACAAGAGGTCTCGCGAAGGGGACCTAGTCACTGTTGCCTAACAAACCCGTGGTTGGCGGCCGGCTGTCAAGTTACTGCCTCCGAGACTAAGACTGCAAGGTTGATGGCAGCAAATAGAACTGCAATAAGGGAAGATGATGATTGCCTAAACATTGAGATTTTTCTAACTTTATTGTATGAAGATGTTTTTTTTGGTTAAAGTGAGAGCTTTGGTTTTCTTGATTTTTAACACATCAACTTCCTTTTGTTTCTGTTCATCATAATGGAAAGGGGAATTATGTTTTAAGGTTAAAGTCATTTGCGGCCCCTTAAAATTGTCCGCAATCCTCCAACAAAAATTTACACATTCACCAAATATTTGATCTCACAAGTACAAACAATTTCATGGCAACATGTATATCCAGGATACATCAGATTATACCTATGAATATCACAACAGAAATTTTGGCCATTTTACTCCAATTATACATCCAATTGGTACCGGGTATCCTGTATATGATATTAGCAGTCTCTCTGCGATTCATTTATACTAACTTCAAAAATTCTTGGAATTCAGAATGTCACCGAGAACAAGAAAGTGGATTAAAAATGAGGATGCCGCATTGTCTTGCAAATATTACAAGTTCTCAACCTACAAAAACATGAATTCACATTCATCTCTTGCTAGTGTTACAATTGAGGTACCATGAGCAACAACCTTAAGTTTCTTATTCTGTGTGCTAAATTGTATGTCAGGCAGCTTGAATCACTGTTCTTTGCTAGTGCATTAGTAGTCCATACCACCACCAGGCATAGCTGGAGCTGCCTTCTCATCCTTGGGAAGCTCAACGATAACAGCTTCAGTTGTAGTTAATAAAGATGACACACTGCATACAACAAAAACAGTAAAAGCACAAGTTTAACTTCTATGCTAAGACAATGTAGAAAAGTTTTCACACTAATAAGTTTCTGCAGATAATAACAAGTTAAAATGCAAACATATTAGGAAGAACACTAACTTGCCAAGAGAGTAAGTAAATTGGAAGACGAAAGGATAAAAGAGTATGCTCACCTAGCAGCATCAACCAGGGCCGTCCTAATTACTTTCAATGGATCAATGATTCCTGCTTTAACCATATCAACATATTCACCTGTTGCATAGATGAACATAGAACGAGATTAATTTCTAGTTTTTAGGAAAGAGAATCATTTATCAGGTGGAAACTCGAAAGGAACAAGAGATGAGCATTCAAACCTTTTGCAGCATCATATCCAAGATCCGGGTTATCCTGCTCCAACAATTTGCCAACCACTACTGATCCTTCCACCCCAGCATTAGAGGCAATTGTATATACTGGTGTCTGCAATTAGAAATTCATTCCAAAACATTACTAATTATGATTTGACAACTACTTATTCCTGAGAAGTGATACTCTTAAGGAATCTAATCTGCAAATGAGATAGCAAAATTTGTTAAAATGTTAAGACCTTCAGAGCGTTCTGAATAATTTGAACACCAATCTTCTGATCAAAGTTGGCTGTTGGCAATGAGTCCAATTCTTTTGATGCATAAAGAAGTGCAACCCCACCACCTGCATGACAAGAACCGGATTAGTCTCCCACTATAGGCTCTTAGGTGAGACGGACCAGGCATGAAGAGACATGAACATGTAATAACCTGGAAGAATTCCTTCCTCGACAGCAGCTTTTGTGGCATTCAAAGCATCTGTAACTCTGTCTTTCTTCTCACCAACCTCAATTTCACTAGCTCCTCCTACCTGGCAAACCCATATCAATTCAAATTAATACACCTCCTACAATTCTTTTTTATTATTTGCGAACTTAGACTAAAAGTTGCAAATTATTTATACATGTAAGGGATCCTTTTCTCTGCATACTTAGCTTCTCAGAAAATACAAACTGCAGTTAAATTGCATACCTTCAACACTGCAACACCCCCTGAAAGCCTAGCTAGTCTTTCTTGCAATTTCTCCTTGTCATAATCAGACGTGCTCAGTTCAATTGCTGATCTAATCTGTCAATACAAAGAGCACAACATATGTTCAACCCCAAAATTTTAGATAATATGGTGTATAAGTATATTGATGATATAAGTGTAGATGTACACAAAATATACCTGCTCACATCTCTCCTCTATGGCCTTCTTCTCACCCGCACCATCAAGAACAACGGTGTCATCCTTGGAGATAGTCACCTTGAAAAAAAATTAAATGCCATGAGACTACAGAAAGCAGAAATGTTCAGCAGCAAAAAAAAATTGAAAAACTAAACAAGAATTGCAATAGTACTTTACTTGCACCATTAAATAATACCAGAGAGCAGGGATGCACTTATCAAAAAAATATACCTTTTTGCATTTTCCCAGCATGTCCAACTCCACATTTTCAATGTTCATTCCAAGTTCTTCCGTTATGACCTATCGTGCACGGGGAAGAAATGTGGGTGATGCATGAAGAAATAGCAAATATCTTATACAGGAGCATACCAGAACAGTTCCTTACCTGGCCTCCAGTTAAAGCAGCAAGATCTTGCAAATTAGCCTTCCTGTTTTCACCAAATCCTGGAGCTTTTATGGCGCAAACCTGTATTATTTTCCAGTATAATTAGCTGAACAAAGTGTTATACAGACCATCAACAAAGAAAACATGTTTCTACTCAAAGCAGCAAATTACCTTGATTCCAGCACGAAGCTTGTTCAGAATAAGTGTAGCGAGTGCTTCACTCTCCACATCCTCGGACACAATTAGGAGGGGCCTTTGTCTCTGAATATATGAGGTAAGAGTAAGAAACAACTCCAGAGGTAACTCCAAGAATCTCAGAGGAAGAAAGACTACCTTCAAAGCCAATTCTAACACTTTCACAATAGCATTTATGCTTGAGATTTTTTTCTCATGAATAAGAATAAGTGGGTCATCCAGCTCCTGTCAGGTATGAAAATAGTTGTGAGTTCAAATGAAAGAGAGGTTGGCTTTTTAAATATATAAGACTGCCACATCAGTCATGCAGCTGAGTTAATATTGACAAACTAAAGACATACACATTTCTGATTCTTCTCATTTGTGATGAAGTATGGGGATATGTAGCCCCTGTCCAACTTCATCCCCTCAACAACTTGCAAATCATTAACCAGTGTCTTTCCATCCTGCATGATATTAGAAATGAGTCGGTGTCACAATTTTTTTTATGAAGGAAATGAGTTAGTGTGACGTCTTTACAACAAGATTTCATATGATTCCAACTCAGTTATCACAAAGTAAAAGGATTATCCAATATTATTATCTGAGTAATAAAAAGACCACCACAGTTCCAAATGTCAAATTCTTGCGTGATTTTTTGTGCTGTTAGCAACTCAAATGGATCAAATGACAATAAGTTTTGTGGTAACTCAACATCTTCTCCTCTTTGAGAGTACATCCGACAAGGCATTAAAGAAATTAAAGATTTTACCAGACCAGAAACTTGAGAAAAAACTCAAACCATTACGGCAAACAAGACCATGCACATAACATTAACAGTATCAAGAAATTACTTACTTGAATAGTGATGACACCTTCCTTTCCTACTTGCTCCATAGCCCTTGCAATTATCTCACCTATTTCCCTTTCTCCATTTGTGGAGATTGTACCAACCTATCAAAGGGTCATAAAATCATAATCTTATTGGAAACTGAGCAGCAGGAATACTCTAGAGCAGAAGATTGATAACTCATTCCGTTATCCAGTGCATTAGTGTTTCGAAATTATTCCTTGCACCGAAGAGCAAGTTAGATTCTTCTTTTACCCCTCATTTTTATTCTTGCAATATCAGAATCCTAGTGGAAATAGGACAGCACTGACATCTAATACACTGCAGCAGAACATTGGTATCACTTTCTTAAGATGAATTCCTTCGCCCTGCTATTTTTGTGCATGTGTCGGGTGGGGTGGGGGAGGGGGGGAGGCAGAGGAGTCAGCTGCTCAAAAATATTGATGTTTAAGTACCAGAAAAGATCCCCTTCAGACTGTGATTCATAAAAGTTTGAAGCTAGCAAATATACCTGGGCAATCTCCTCGGATGTGCATATCATGCGTGCTCTGCTTTTCAGGTTTGTTACAACAGCATCGACAGCCATTGTGATACCTCGTCTAAGATCCATTGCATTCATACCAGCAGCTACAGACTTGCACCCTTCAGCAAATATTGCTCGGGTGAGGACTGTTGCACAAGTGGTACCTGAAATACAGAGCTAGAGTTAAAAGCTAGAGTTAAACACAAGCAGAGATGTGATAGATTTTTAGAACTAACAATCAAACCAGGCACAAATGAAGACACAGAGAAGGAGCACTATATATGAAATCTTACCATCACCAGCAGCATCATTAGTGGCATTGGCAACTTGCTTTACAAGGCTGGCACCAACATTTTTTATTTTGTCCTTGAATTCGATGCTTTTTGCAACAGTGACACCATCTTTTGTCACCTTGGGTGCACCCCAACTTTGTTCAATCACCACATTACGACCCTTCATAAATAAACATACAACATTAGTCGTCACCTAGTGAATTCATTGTCAGCAAAATCGAGAATCTATTGGTGGTGCTCCACTTTATATTTTATCCCGTGAGTATATCAGCATTTAAAAATCTTGCTTGTCCAGTCATCCTCCAACCTCAAATGGTACAAACAAGGAGAGAGAACTAGTAACATATTTCACTTTTAATTGAAAGGGAACAATCAGATGCTACACTTTCCAACATCCCACTAAGCATTTTTCATAGGAGGCAAGTCACTCTAAGCCACTTTCAATTGCACTCTAATAAGCATGCAAATTAGATCGCTTCAAGATGTTAAAATGCTTAATGTAGACCTAATTGTCTTGGACTCAGGTGCAGGTGACTGATGCGGATGTGGATCTAGAGGTCAGATCATTCATGATGTAAATTTTAAGATGCGAGGAAACAGATACAGGTATGGATAAATGTGTGGACATTCGCCTAAAAATAATTCAAATATCTAAAAGTAGAGTTACAAAACCTAAATTATGAGATATTAGGTGGAGAACTTGAGGAGAAAATACTAATCAAGAGGAGAATCCTGAAAGGCCTGAAAGGAGATTAAAGGAAAAGGAGTAATACAGAAATTTCTATCTACAAGGTATTCTATTTTCTTCAATTTCACCTTAGCTTTTGTTTTGATTTCAGAAATCATTGAATATGTCCAGAATTTCTTCACTGATTTTGGTCGAAGTATCCAAAATCATTTGACCATATCGAATACAGACCCAACACCCACGTGTCGACATGAGTGCCTCACCAAAAGTGAAGAATCCGAGCAACTTAGATATAGACGGTATTAGGGTTTGGTTTTAATGATGACAAAATGCAAATGTTTTCTATGTATGCAGGATTGCACAGCTTATCATATAAGCTCTTTTAGAGGAAATCAAGAAAAAAACCTATATGCAAATATAGCCGTATGGAAAGGAATCAATAACGTCTGATAAAGAAGGAAGGAAGCATATCAAGTAAGTAGAATTAAATAGGAAGATACTGCACCAATCAATGCCCAAGATCTCAAAGCAGTAATCAAGGTGCAATCAAACGTCTTCTACGAAACAAAGTACCAAAACACATATCTCTCGCTGAAACCATGGAAGCTATTCAAGTCTTATTGAAGCTTACCAACAGAGGAATATGAAAGATATGCACTTGTTCTTGGAAAATGATCATCTAAGTATCTTCCCAAGGATCAATTCTCTTGGGTTGTCATATCAGTCAAAGACATCAACGGCTAGATCGAGAAACTATTAAAGGAGACGTTAAGAAGATATACACTTGTCTAAACCTTCTCAAACACTTATGTTCTACTCTTAACAAGCATTGTATTTCCTGTAAGAAATAGTTGTGTATTCAAAAGAGAGGAGACGGAAATATCATTGGCGAGACATTGTATCAATCAAGAGTGAAAAGATAGAGAACTACGACATACTTAGAACACCCTTCCAACTCAAGGAGACTGGACTAAGATTCACATAGGATCCCAACCAGTATAAAATATCTGGTGTCATTCTACTGTCTTTACTTTTCAAGTTCTTTAATTTACGTATCTCCTTCCGTATCAGTTGACTCATCTCTGAGACACCGAAAATAAAAAGTCAACTCACCCCCCCCCCCCCCCTTGCACTTTCAGACAGATCCCTTTGGTAGATTTTTCTAGCGCATCCATCACAATACAAATCAGAGCAGTAAAATGTACTAACATACACACGTCGAAAACATAATATCTAAATCACTAACAACAAGAACTTGAAATCAATGTTTAACATGAGTACTACTACTATTATAACTTCAATTACACTCATCAATGGGGCATTGAAAAAACAACCTTTGGACCCATAGTGACTTTAACTGCATCAGCAAGTTGCTCAACTCCTTGAAGCATCAGTCCCCTAGCTTCAACTCCAAATTTAATATCCTTAGCAGCATAGTTTCTGCTCCAATTCAACCTACTACCAACCTGCATACAAAATCATCTAAAAATACCAATCCAATCCCAAAAAAAAAACACATTTTTCATTAAAAATGGTAACTTTTCTGATCTACAAGCAAAAAATTACCTGTTGGGTGCTGCTTCTTGCAACCCTGTACAAACAAGAAAATGGGTATTTGTTAAAATCAAGATTTACATAAAATCTAGTTCAAATGATACACAATTACACAAAGAACACATTTTTATGCATAGTATACAGATGGGGTTTGAAAAAAAAAATTGAAAAATCAAGAAAATACCTGGATTTAGAAGCAAGTTTTGCTGCAAAACGATACATAATTGTACAAGAAATTTTTTGCAGCTGAGAAAAAAAGAGAAGAACTGAAGAGAGGAGATATGAAGAAGTTGGGCCTATTTAGAGAAGAAACAAAGAAGGCTCTCGAAGAAACAACTACTAGGGTTTTAGGGTTTTAACTTTTATTATTTAATTAATTAATTATTAAAAAGAGAAAAACTTTTGAGTTATAAAATGAGTTTTTTGCGCACACAAAAAAAAAGTTTGCTTTTGCTTTCTTTGCGTTTTAATTTACTAATTTGAAATGAAAATTTTCTACTTTGGAGAAAGAGAAACAAGAATTTGTTGAGGAGAATAATGAGGAAAGAAATTGTAAAAATGTTATTTTTATCTTTTACTTTCGTTCAAAATGGTTGGAAATAGAGTTCATCCACGAGGGGTATTTTTAAGGATTTTTGTATAAATATTTATTGAATTAAATGAAGGTTATTTTCACTTCACAGAAAAATTTTAAGTTTGATTTTATGTGTTATCTATTGTGTATATATTTACGTGTTTCAACAAAAATGAATTAATATTTATTTTTCGACAATACCTTTTGTGCATTTGTTACTTATTGGGTGGTGTTTTAATTTTATATTAGAGTGTGATTGGTATGCTAGAATTTATTTTTGGTATTTGTAGATCATTTTATTGTGTAATAAGGTAAATATCAAAGAGCTTATAAAAGTGGTGTTATAGTTTTTTAATTTATTCAAAACTAATTAAAAAAATTGGTATGTGTTTTGTTTTACCTAAGCTTATTGTTAGTCTATGTTAAAGTCAAGCTTCGATCACGATTGTTTGTCGCTCCTAACGTTATTTTATCACATCTCTTAGGATCTGAGTCAATATCAATCTCTTAATTTGTCGCGATTTAAGTATAATATTGACATGAAAGAAAAAAATTTAAAATATATTTCACTATCATACCAGAATGATATATGAATTATTTTTTAATAGTTACAACTTACGAGTGTATTTATCTTTCCCCAAAATAAAGAGATGATTTTATGCTTGGAGGAATATTTAAAAGTTGTCTACGTTGGATGTATACAATAAATCACACTACACAGGGCCCATCGAAGAAAACACTCTTTATTAAGGATTTTTTTTATATAAACTCAAAAGTCAGGACTCAAACCTAGTGACAGATCTAAAAATTTTACCAATTAGGTTCAACATATGAAGAAGATAATTCACAAAAAGGTTAAAAAACTAAATTTTATTGATTAAAATTTAATTAATATATAACTATTATTCAATTAATATTTTATTTTATTAAATAAATGATAAAACATATATAATTTAATTCAAATAACCCTTCTATAAAAATAAACACACTTTACTGTTGGACCAAGGGCTGACATTTGTTTAGTGGAGTCAATTGTTTATTTATATATGTATTTTTCAGAAGACCAACCAAATATATCTATACATATCGTGTAATTTTTCTACGAAGTAGGTGCATATGAACCCTCTCGTCCAGACCTACGCTCAAACCACAAGGACTTTATCCGGATTGCACTCTTCCTATAAATAAATATACTTTGCTTAACAACTTAATGCGATAAATCGTGTTTGGTTGGTTGGTTGGTCAATAGGTAGAATAATGAATGTCGTTGCTATTTTAGGTAGAATATTATTATATAGAAGTGAAATGTACCATAAAAGATCGTGTCTAGAAAAAAACAGACTGCTATAGTAAAATATTTTATTAACAAATGGTTGTTATAAAACAAATCTATTATATTTTGTGTTGATTTTCTTCTTCCACTCCCACCCTCGATCCTTTGCACCTCTGATCTCCTCATTTCCTTCGCCTCTCATTCACTTCAACTATATCTTTGTTTGCTAAATTATATATAAATATTTAAAATTATTTTTTATTAATTTGCTAAATACTAAACACAATACTTATTTTTCAGAAAAAAAATTATTTTATATCAAAGGCTGAAGGTGTCAAATGAGTGGGAATTGAGCTAAATTTAAGTAGGCCTAACTAAATTTACCAAAAAAGAAATAGTCAAAATAAATTTAATTAATAAATAAATAATTCTATGAATTAATTTTGACACCTCTAATAAAATAAACTCTAATAATTTTTTGTATGAGTTACTAAAGAGGAGTGATAAAGATGCAATTAAAAGCAAGCATGGTCTAAGCAGCCCTCACAAAGCTAGATGTTGTCCTATCAATAGATAAGATGATAATTTTCATATTTATATTTTCAATTTGATTTGAGATCTACTATATTAAAGAAATATTTATTAAAAATATTTTAAAATAGTGATAGATGTAAATCTTAATATAAAAAATTATTTTAGCAATTTTCTTAATATAATCTCTNTTAAGTATTTTATATACAAAAAAATCTAGAAAAGTGAAGGTATTACTATAAATAACATTAATGACACTATTTGGACGTATGTGCTTCTTTGCTCGTTGGTTTGCAGCGCAAACAGAATTGTCAATCTTTTCGAGTAATTTCCCTAGATAGTCACTCATGTTTGGGAAATTACCTAGTAATATCACTTATGTTTGTTTTAGGACTACAATATCACCCAACTTTACATAGTTTCCTCAAAACATACTTGACACAAAAAAAACATCATCTCTCCTAATGGGATGCCATGTCACATTATTCTTTTTTTATTATTAATAATTTTTTAAAATTTATTTAGACAACCCATATATGATACTCAGTAAAAAAAAAATTACATAGCGCCAAAATTTTCTACCCTAGTTCTGGGGGATTTGGAGGCAAATCCAAATATGAATAATTGTCTATTAGTGTCGTGAATTAATAATTTAGAATTTTCAGTAGGCATATATAAAAACTTCAGTTAAAAAATAATTCATCTAACTTTCGAGATTTAAATTTCTTTATCAAAATTAAAAGAGAAAATATATATATATATATATATATATATATATATATATATATATATCATTGAAAATTAAAAGGAAAAGTTTTATAGAGGGGAGGAGAAAATCATTGTAGCTCTATGTGGGAGCATGGACGGAGCTAAGACTTTGATTATGAATTTGATCAAACTTAATAATTTTGATTCAAATTTTAATTTTATAATTATAATTTATTAAATATATATAAATTATTAAATATTTAAGTTTAATATTTTGAAAAATAAAATAAAATTATGATTCGGATATGTGATTGAGAATAAAGTGTGTCTATGTGTGTTTTATGTTTTTGTGGCATAAAGTTTATTTTAATTAATCTGATCTGGACGTAAACATGGATAATTGTAACAGATATTAGTAAAAGAATTTCCATATAGGTGAAGACAAAAATAAAATATATATAATTTGTATTAGGTAGTTTGTTTTTATACACGTAGCACTTATAGTCGGATACTTATAAAGTCTCAATTAGGTTAATACAAAAATAATTAATTATCTTGATCCAGATAATTTTAGCAATATATTTTAAAAAAATTGGATTTGCCTCTGAATCCCCCAGAACTAGGGTTCAAAATTTTGGCGCTATGTAATTTTTTTTACCGGGTATAATATATGAGTTGTCTAAATAAAATTTAAAAAATTGTTAATAATAAAAAAGAAATAATGTGACATGGCATCCCATTAGGAGAGAGATGATGTTTTTTTTTTGTCAAGTATATTTTGAGGAAAATATGTAAAGTTGGATGATATTGTAGTCCTAAAACAAACATAAGTGATATTACTAGGTAATTTCCCAAACATAGGTGACTATCTAGGGAAATTACTCTATAATCTCTTAGACGTTTGCATAAAACATCTTTGCATAGGTGGATATTTCCTTTTTATCAAATTTCTATGTATTTCTACAAAACGTGTAGCATTAATAATATCATCAATTAATTCAAACATTAATTTAGTATTCATAGCATCAAGCTCACGTTGGACAAAATGGTAAATACAGCACACCAAAGGCCTTTTCCTCTTTAAATATTTCATTCATTAAGGCAAAGAACAATTAATTATAATTAATTAAGTTATTTATTATCTTACCTAGATTTTAATGAAGGCAAAAATCATTTTGATTATTCATCCCAATATAAACTAGTTAATTGTCACAAAATCATTTTATAATGTATGTGATGGAAAGCTTTTGCATTTTACTTATCAGTTATCACCTTATATATCATTCAGAGGCTCAAACTCGAGACCTCTAATTAAAAATAAAAGAGTAGTTATTGTTGAAGAATAACGAAGCTGACTAACCTGTCTACAACAAGTGTTGATGAAAAATGAAGCTGACGATTGGAACATGTTAAAGGAACAGGTCCAATGAAGCTGACTAACGAGTTTACATCACTGCTGTAGAATTAGAGTCGCACTAGGATTAGACTACTTATATTAATTAGGATTATATTACAACTATGATTAGATTACGATTAGGATTATAGTACAATTAGGATTATAGTACAACTAGGATTAGATTATTTATAATTGCATTATTATTATTAAAGTAGTAATGTGTATTGTAGTAGGACTCTAAATATAGTTAACTTAAAACTCTACAATTCTCTCCCTATATAAGGAGTATGTACTCAACAATTTTAATCATCAATTGTCATATAGGACTCAAATTTCCTTGTAGGATGCCACGTAGGAAGTGTGTGTATATTTGTTCAACTTTAGATAAGTTTAAGTGTCTACTTGTGTATACCCAAACTTAGAGAGCATAAATGTGAACTAAAACCAAATTAAATGACATATTTATGTATTATGCCTATTTAATACATAGCATCATTTTCATTTCAAAATGCAGCAACAAACAATGTATCCACACACATACAATATTTTATCCTAATTGAAAATTGTGTGGATATAACATTTGATTGTAATGGTATGTATATGTATGTGTGTCCAATTGTATCTCTATGTAGTGTTTTCAAAATAAAAGTTGAATGTATATGTTGTCAACTGTATATGCATTTTCAAAGTAGAAGTTGAATGTATGTGAAGACATCATTTGTATGTGTGATTAGAGGCGAATTCAAAATTTGAACATTTTGGATGCATCAATATTAATTATCTTAGCTCAAATATGAGCTATAAGATATACTGAAAATAAAAAGAGTAAAATAGCACTGTAACTAGATTCAAACCCAAGTCTCGCAGGAGGACCCTCTAACTTGTACCAGTAACATAATCACACTCCTATGCTTTCATGAGTGTACAATTTTAGATAAACTATTCATATTTCTCTCTAGTAAATGAAGAATTTGTTTAAGTTGTTTCAGACAGAGGAGGATCAAAAGATAGGTTTTATGAACTATCTAGCATTTTATGGATAAAATTTGATTCCAATTACCAGTAACAGATATCAAATACAGCCTTGTTTTGTACAATTGCTGCAACATAACTGCAGCAAGTGTTTATAGACTAACGAGTCGGCCTGTGTTTGGTGTGAGGTATAAGGTATACTAATCTCAAAATAAAATGCATGATATATTATCTTGTGTTTGGTTGGAGGTATTAGGTGATCTTTGGATTATTTATCCCACCATTTATATGTTAATGATGGGATAAGTTATTCCAGTTTTCATATACAAGATGGAATAACTTATTCCGGAATAACTTGTTCCCAATCAAACGACCCCAAAGTTCAGAGGTGAAGTCAGAATTTTAATCTTAAGGGTTCTAAATTTTATAAGGATAATTTCAAGTGTTAATAACTAAGTTCTAAACTTAATATTTGTACATATTTAATATCTTTCTAATACAAATACACAATTCTAATAAAAATTACTGAGTTCGATCGAACCCGTACCTGGGCTTCTAGCTCCACCCCTACCTAAGTTTACAAATGGGCCTTTCTTGTCCAAGTCAAGAGCTTTCTCATCAAGGATTTCTATTTTGTTGCTCCGTATCTAAGTTGTTAAATAGTATTATTATATTTCAAATGGGTGGAAATCATTTTCATCCCAACTTTGTTTTAAAAATCAAACTTTTCCCGACTTTGAACAATAATTAAACTTCCTCCTTTATTCTAATTAAAAAGTTTAAATGCCTATTATATCCTTTCATTATCAACTCGTTTTTACTTCTTCAAAAATCATGATTTTTTTTGAATTCATGTAACAATTTTTCATAAAAGCATAAACATTATTTTTTTGGACGAAAAAAGTGAGAAATATTAATTAACTCTTGACTAATATTTGGAGCTAAATTAGATGTTAAAAAATTATATGAGAAATACTATAAGTTACCATCCTTATTAAATTAATATTTTGAAAAAAAATGCATTTTAAAATATTGATCAAAGTTTATAATTTAACTCTTGAAAACTGAAACATGACAAATAAAAATCAACGGAGAATGATAAAGAAGAGTGTTGAAGATTTACCCTATAATGAAGTTTATAAATCTTATAGAACTCTGATATTTATTTATTTTAGTATGAAAATTGTGGTAAACAATAATATTTTTGTATAACATCTTAAAAACAAAGTGTCAAAATTTAATCAAAATACTTAATAATGAAGAACAAAATAGATAATTGAAAAAACTCATTTTTTTTTACTTTGTCTGTATCCAATAATACAATTAATCAAATAGAACCTTCCTTATGCATGAGGTATTCTCTGGTCAAATAAAACTTTGACTTTGACTATCCTATGATAAATTTTACAATTTCTCAATTATTAATTTTCTTAATATGTTAAGTATATCTATATTTATTAAGAATAAGAAGAGGAGGATCTTATCCAAATTTTGATAAAGGCAAAAACCATGTAGTTATTCATCCCTATATAAACTAGCTAAAGTAAAAAAATATGTGATAAAAGAAATCTACAATGATTTTCATCAAAAGCTTTTGCATTTTATTCATCACTTTATATATGGTCAATGTATGTCCAACAATAGCAATGCCAGATTGGTTCGAAGTTCATATTATTAATGCTCTCCCGAATAACAATATACCTCTATGGTTTCATTGTGCAGTTGGAAATAAAGATTTTGGATATCAGATTCTTAACGCAGGCGATGATTTTCATTTTGAGTTTGGCATGAATGCTTTGAGGAGCACTCTTTACTTTAGTCATTTTTGGTGGGGTGATAAACAAAATGTGTTTGATATTTTTAATAAGCACTTGGCAGATCATTGTTCTGACACTAAAACTCATTATTGTTATTGGAAAGTACAAATAGATGGCTTTTATATGGGTCCTCAACTTGATCAACTAAGTTTAATGCATAGTTGGGAGAAATAATGTCTATATTAATGTGGGTTAATATTACTTTGGTCCTCTTATTAATAAACTTCACATTTTGATTCTTATGTTATATTTTTTTTGTTTATTTTTATTTGTCATGTTTTATTTTAACAAGCTGACTATATATGTTTGTTATTATCAATACATAAATTTGGCTAATGGCTAAACCCTAAAGCCTAATCCCCATCAATGGTGGTTTTACAAGAAAATTAGTTAACCTTAATCAATCCTTAAAACAATTTCACCCATTTCCCAATGAAATTACTAGAAACAACTAAACCAATTGACTTTTTACCGCTACTACTACTCCAGTCGGGCTTAACAACGTTAAAAGAGCCTTGAGCACCCACCCAAGAGCCAATAGACCAGTTAGATCATTTGTTCATTGGGTGCTCTATGTTAATTTTATACAAATACTTCTTAATTTTTATATAGAGATATATATTTCGAGACGAGATTGATGGGTGCTCGAGCACGCGGTGAACTTCATGTGGATCCGCCCCTAACTACCCCTCCCATGGTACCACATGTACCACCTCTCTTCATCATCCCTAAGGTACCTTTTCACTCCAAGATGGTGGAAATTTTTTAAGTAAAACATTAGACTTAAAATCTCACACATCTTCATGTCTTTGTTGAGAACATCAACAGTTAAGTTCTCATATTCATGAACTTATTTCATGATTTGCTTATTGTCAATCATCTGAAATTTAATTCATTGATCGACAATATATTTTTTCTTTCTTGCTTCATCAACATCATATTTATTTTTCAAACTATCCCGTATTTCCTTAGCAGATTTATAAGAAACAAATGAATCAAACAAAGGGTTAGTCATATGATTTAACAAATGTCCTCTTACAGTTCTATTATTCTTTTCAAACTTTTGTTTAGCAATATCATCAATAGTCACGACACCTAGAATTAGTAGTAGTGTTAGAACCATCTGTAGGAAGTTTGTTAAACAAAACATATAATCAACTTCTAATTGCTCAAAGAAAAGCAGAAGTTTTTGTGACCAACATTTAAAATTTATTTTCATCCAAAGGCTCAAGCTTTGACATATGAGGAAAAATTTTGTTCAATGAAATAGTCATTTATCAATATTGTATGTAAGGAAAATCACTTTCAAATGGTTGGAAAAAACACTACAATATTGATATTGGACTAGAATTACAAAGTAAAAACAACTTATTTCAAATACTATGTCATGGCAATCCCTGCCTTGAAAGTGATTTCAGTTCAACTCCAGTGCAAGTCGTTGTAGCCGGTCGCTCCCCAAGGTTTCACAGTTACTCTCAAACACGTGTACTTGTGGATGAAAATTTGGAGGTTACCCAAAACCAATTACCCAAGAATATTTTAAGAAGAAGAAAGGAGGAAAATATTTTCTTTTCTTTTGGTGGTGTTGCATAATGTTCACAAAAAGGCACGGCTTATAAAGGTTATTTCAAGATGAATAGTAAAGATAAAGAGTTAATTTTGAGAAATGCATTGTGAATGTAAATGGCATTAAAGGCCATTACATCACATCCTACAAAAAAAACTCTTCTTTTATTTTGAAACGGAACTCTTCTTCTCTTTGTAACGTATTTTTCTTTGTGTTCATTGCATTACACAAAATGAACAAAAATAAAATCAATTTCACACTTATCTAGATTTTTTTAAAAAAAAAAGACAATCTTATCAAATTTTAATAAAGGTAAAAAACCATGTAATTATTCATCCCTATATAAACTAGCTAAAGTGAAAGAATATTGTCACAAAGAAATCTACAATGAGTTTGATTAAAAGCTTTTGCATTTTACTCATCATCTTATATATCGTCAACATGCGTCCAGCAGTAGCAATGCCAGATTGGTTCGAACTTCATATTATTAATGCTCTCCCGAATAATAATATACCTCTATGGTTTCATTGTGCATCTGGAAATAAAGATTTTGGGTATCATATTCTTAAAGCGGGCGATGATTTTCATTTTGAGTTTGGCATGAATGCTTTAAGGAGCACTCTTTACTTTAGTCATTTTTGGTGGGGTAATAAACAAAATGTGTTCGATGTTTTTAATAAACACTTGATTCGTCATTGTTCTAATACTAAAACTCGTTATTGTTATTGGAAAGTACAAGTAGATGGCTTTTATATGGGTCCTCAACTTGATCAACTAAGTCTAATGCATAGTTGGGAGAAATAATATCTATATTAATGTGAGATAATATCACTTTAATTCTTTTAATAAACTTCGCGTTTTGAGTCTTGTGTTATATTTTATTTATTTATTTTTATTTGTCACATTTTATTTCAAAATACTTAACTATGTATTTTTATTACTATCAATACATAAATTAAGCTAAAAGGCTAAAACCTAATCTCCACCAATGGTGGTTTAATAAGAAAATTAATCGACTTTAATCACTCCTTAACCACTACTTTTTTTAAAAAAAATCAAAAATGTTTTCACGGTTCAGTTACTAATTAATTTAAATTCTTGTTAATTAATTACAATTTAAATTATATATTTTTAAAAATAAATGACTAAATGACATGAGCCTTAAGCCTCATATAATACACATTAATGCAAGNTGTTATATTTTATTTATTTATTTTTACTTGTCACATTTTTTTTCAACATACTTAACTATGTATTTTTATGGGAAAATGCATAAGTACCCTCCCAACCTATGCCCGAAATCTCAGAAACACACCTAACCTTTACTAAGGTCCTATTACCTCCCCAAACTTATTTTATATATAATTTTCTACCCCTTTTTGGCCTACGTGACACTATCTTGTGGGCCCAGCACGTGTTAACAATTTTTTTCAAGAATAGTGCCACGTAGGCTGAAAAGGGGTAGAAAATTATATATAAAATAAGTTCGGGGGGGNTTAGTAAAGGTTAGGTGTGTCTCAGGGATTTCGGGCATAGGCTGGGGGTACTTATGAATTTTCCATATTTTTATTACTATCAATACATAAATTAAGCTAAAAGGCTAAAACCTAATCCCCACCAATGGTGGTTTATAAAGAAAATTAATCGACTTTAATCACTCCTTAACCACTACTTTTTAAAAAAAAAATCAAAAATGTTTTCACGGTTCAGTTACTAATTAATTTAAATTCTTGTTAATTAATTACAATTTAAATTATATATTTTTAAAAATAAATGACTAAATTACATGAGCCTTAAGCCTCATATAATACACATTAATGCAAGTAAAGAAGGGTGTTAAAGATTCACCATCTATTGAAGTTTATTAATCTTGTATAGAAGATTGATATTATTACTTTTTCAGTATGAAAATTGTTGTAATAATAGTATTTTTGTTTAACACCTTAAAAATAAGGTGTCAAAATATAATCAAATTGAATTGATAATGAAGAACAATTTCCCCCTACTTTTTCTGCATCCAATTAATCAAATAGAACCTTCCTTATACATGAGGTATTTTATGGTCAAATAAAAGTTTGATTTTGACTTTACGCAATTAATTTCGAATTATTAATTTTCTTTAATATATTAAGTTATAATCTTATCTAGATTTTAATAAAGGCAAAAACCATCTAAATTCATCCCTATATAAACTAGTTTAGAAGTGAAAAAAGTTGTTACAAAGAAATTTATGATGAGTTTGATCAAAAAGCATTTGCATTTTACTCATCACTTTATTTATAGTTAAACATATGTCCTTGCGCAGTAACATGTCAAATAGGTTTGAAGTTCATATTATGGACTTTCTTTCGAATAATAATATATACCTCTATGGTTTGATTATATATCTGAAAATAAACATTTTTGGATATCATATTTCTAAAGTGCACGATGATTTTCATTATAAATTTCGCATGAATACTTTCGGGAGCACTCTCTACTTTTGTCATTTTTGGTGAGGTGAAAAGTAAGGATTTTTTTTTGAAAAATTTAGATTGTTGTAGCCCAGTGATTTTAGATGTCTTTAAGGGGCATCAGACACTTCGAATGAGTCAATGCTCGCGTGTTCGAATCTCATAATTAGTGACACAATTTCCCCCCTTTTAAAAAGAGCTTTTGTTATGTAATTTCTAAACACTCTTTGTGAAATTTCTGGCTCCGCCACTAATTTGAATGATTATATAAGTAAGAAAAAGTCAACAATAGCTTAAATGAAATTTTCTTCATATTTAATTAAATGACCCCAGGGAATTAACTTTATCTTATCTAGCTTTTAATAAAGACAAAATATTATTTAATTATTCATCCCTATATAAGCTAGCTAAACTAGAAAAATATTGTAACAAAGAAATCAACAATGAATTTGATAAAAAACTTGTCCATTTTACTCATCACATTATATGTATCAGCAACGACAGTTCATAGCTTTCTTAATTGTTACGAACTTCATGTTATTAATGCTCTACCAAATAATGATATACCTCTATGGTATCATTGTGCATCTGGAGACAAAGATTTTGGATATCATATTCTTAAAGTTGGCGAAGATTTTAATTTTGAATTTTCCGTGAATCATTTACTAAGTACACTCTACTTCTGTCATTTTTGGTGGGGTAAAAATCAAAATGTATTTGATGTTTTTAACAAAAACTTATTTCATATTTGTTCTAGCTCACCTGATAAAATCCATACTTGTTACTGGAAAGTACAAAAAGATGGTTTTCTTGCTGGTCCTCAACTTGATCAACTATCATATATGCATTATTGGAATGAGTAATATTTTATTAATTGGTCCCTAAATTATTAATAAACTTTGCTTTTTGGTTGTTGTGTTATATTTTTCTTTGTTCAATTTTATTTATCAGGAGAGTTAATTTTTAAAGTTAAATTAAATTAGGTTAATTTCTTATTAAAAATGTATGGTTCAACATATTTAATCTTAATTAATAAATATTAGAGTGAAGTGTTAAAATCACATCTTAACTATCACTTATTAGTTTAAAAACGAATCTCTCTCGATGGTGTATGCACTAGATTCTCTCTTTTATTTTAAAAAAAATTGTTACATGACATTTTACATGGACAAAATATTTCAGCTTGACAAAAAATAAATAAATTGTTAGTATTAGTTAAAAATTAATAGTTAAAGTATTACTCTAAAACAATTTTTAACAAAAAATATAGTTGATAAAGTCTTTTCACGGTTCAGTTATTAATTAATTTAAATATAGTAGTTTGATAATGAATTTTTATACCGCTACAAATCAAGTAATTCGTCTATTAGATACTTGAATAAAATTTTATTAGAATTTAAATTATTTTTTTACAAATAGATAATTAGATAGCATGACCCTTTAAGCCTCGTAAAAATATATATAAATGCAAGTTACATCTTTACGGTACTTCAAAATTTAAATTCATATCATGTCGGAGTTACAAGTGGGTCGTTAATATTTTTTAGAATTGACATTTTTGGTTAATATACTTAAATTTAGATGACTAAATTTTATATTTGTGTATCTAAAGTTAGTCTAGGTCTTATCATGACATTAAAAAAAAAAATTAACTAACATAACATGACATGTCAAATAAAATATGGCAAACAAATATTTTTTATTAGACATAAACTATAATTGAATGCCTTTATAAGGGGAAAATAATTGAAAACTGATTTTAGTGGGATTTTCTCAATATTGGATGTCTATATAGGTATGAAAAATTTAAAATTAATTTAGTGAGATCTTTTTGATACTTGAATGACCATATCAGAGAAAAAATAAATTCAAAAGTGATTCTAATTACTGAAATCTTCTCAATACTTGAATGATTATATAAGGAAAAATAATAATTCAAAAGTGACTTTTATGGATTCTTCTCAATACTTGGTTGACCATATAATACTTGAATGATCATATAAGGAAAAATAATAATTTAAAAGTGACTTTTATGAGTTCTTCTCAATACTTGGTTGACCATATAAAGATGAAAGGAAAAAAATGGTCCAAGGAAAAAAAGTCAACAACAATTTTAATGAAATTTTCTTAACATTTAATTTAGTAGACCATAATATATAGGAAATTAACTTGATTTTATCTAGATTTTAATAAAGACAAAATATCATTTAATTATTCACCTCTATATAAGCTAGCTAAACTAGAAAAATATTGTAACAAAAAATCTACAATGAATTTGATAAAATATTTGTCCATTTTATTCATCACTTTATATATATCAGCATCAACAGTTGATTGCTTTGTTAACCATTGGGAAGTTCATATAATTAATGATCTACCAAATGATGATATACCTCTATGGTATCATTGTGCATCCGGAGATAAAGATTTTGGATATCATATTCTTAAAGTGGGCGAAGATTTTCATTTTGATTTTTCAGTGAATTTTCCTATAATGACCACATTATACTTTTGTCATTTTTGGTGGGGTCAAAATCAAATTAGGTTTGATGTTTTTAATAAAGACTTATTTTATATTTGTTCTAATTCAGGTGATGAGATCCATAGTTGTTATTGGAAAGTACGAAAAGATGGTTTTTTTGCTGGCCCTCAACCTGATAACGTAGGATTTATGCATTCTTGGATTGGGTAATATTGGAATTTGTAGGAGTGAGAGTAATATGGAATAAGCTAGCTAAATTAGAAAAATATTGCTTTTGGTCCCTAAATTATTAATAAAGTTTACTTTTTGGTTGTGTTATATTTCTTAGTTCATTTTTATTTATTATGTTTTATTTTAAGAGAGTTAATTTAATTAATTTTTGAAATTAAATTAAGTTAGGTTAATTTCTTATCTTTATAATTCTTCTCATATTAATAAGCTGTAAAAGTATATTCATATATTTGTTGATGGTGTATTGGTGTGTACACTAGACGCTCTTTTATTTTTTTTAAAAAAAATTGTTACATGCCATTTTACATGGGCAAAATATCAAGCTTGACAAAAATTAAATAAATTATTAGTATTAGTTAAGAATTAAAAATTAAAGTATTACTATAAAACAATTTTTTTTAAAAAATATAGTAAACAGAGTCTTTTTACGGTTCAGTTATTAATTAATTTAAATATAGTAAATAAAGGTTCTTGTTTAATTTTGATTACGAATTTTTATATCGCTAAAAATCAAGTAATTCGTCTATTAGATACTTGAATAGAATTTTATTAGAAATTTAATTTTTTATTTTAAATGATAATTAGTTAACATGAGTCTTTAAGCCTCATAAAAAAAATATAAATACAAGTCACATTTTTACGGTACTTCAAAATTTGAATTCATTTCATATCAGATTGGCGTTACAAGTGGATCATTAATATTTTTTTCGAGTTGACATCTTTGGTTAATATACCTAAAATTAGATGACTAAATTTTATATTTTATGTATCTAAAGTTAGTCTAGGTCTTATCCTATCTGAAATTTAAAAAAGAAAAAATAAATTAACTAGCATAACATGACATGTCAAATAAATATCTAAGCAAACAATTTTTTTTTGTTAGACATAAACTATGCTATAAGGGGGAAACAAAATTTCAGAACTGATTTTAGTGGGATTTTTTCAATATTGGATGTCTATATAGGTAAGAAAAATTTTAAATTAATTTAGTGAGATCTTTTCGATACTTGAATGATCATATAAGAGAAAAATAATAATTCAAAAGTGACTCTAATTTATGAAATCTTCTCAATACTTGAATGATCATATAAGGAAAAATAATAATTTAAAAATGACTTCTATGAAATCTTCTCAATACTTGGTTGACCATATAAAGAAGAAAGTAAAACAACGACCCAAGGAAAAAAAGCCAACAATAATTTTAATGAAATTTTCTTAACATTTAATTTAGTAGACCATAATATATAAGAAATTAACTTGATCGTATCTAGATTTTAATGAAGACAAAATATCATTTAATTATGTATAAATTATAGGAACCACATATTATAAGTACTAAATAACATCCTATCCCTTCTAGTTTTCTATTTACCAAAAATCCCTTAAAAATGATGTTTGTGGGATACATAGCATTGTGCACGGGATACATTAGGTTTGATACATTCCACATAGTGGGATACACAACGTTGTGCACGGGATACATTAGGTTTGATACATTCCACATAGCGGGATACATAGCATTGTGCACGGGATACATGCGGGATACATAGCGTTTGATACATTCCACATAGCAAGATACACAGCGTTGTGCACGGGATACATAGGCAAATAAGGGATTTTTGAAATTTTTGAAATAAGTAGGGATAAATGGATATTAAGGTAAGTAAAAGAGTGTAGTTAAGTAATTTGTCCTTTAATTATTCACCTCTATATAAGATAGCTAAACTAGAAAAATATTGTAACAAAGAAATCTACAATGAATTTGATAAAATATTTGTCCATTTTATTCATCACCCTATATATATATCAGCATCAAAAGTTGATAGCGCTGCTAACCATTGGGAAGTTCATATAACTAATGCTCTACCAAATGATGATATACCTATATGGTATCATTGTGCATCCGGAGATAAAGATTTTGAATATCATATTCTCAAAGTGGGCGAAGATTTTCATTTTGATTTTACAGTGAATTTTCCTATAATGAGCACACTATACTTTTGTCATTTTTGGTGGGGTAAAAATCAAAATGTGTTTGACATTTTTAATAAAGACTTGTTTTATCTTTGTTCTAATTCAGGTGATGAGATCCATAGTTGTTACTGGAAAGTACAAAAAAATGGTTTTTTTGCTGGTCCTCAACTTGATAAAGTAGGATTTATGCATAATTGGAATGAGTAATATTGGAATTTGTAGGAGTGAGAGTAATATGTAATAATATTACTTTGGTCCTTAAATTATTAATAAACTTTGTTTTTTGGTTGTTGTGTTATATTTTTTTAGTTCATTTTTATTTATTATGTTTTATTTCAAGTTAATTTAATTAATTTTTGAAGTTAAATTAAATTAGGTTAATTTCTTATCTTAAAATTAGATGTTTGAAAATTATTCAAAAAATATTATGAATCATAATTCTTCCCATATTAATAAGATGTAAAAATATATTGATACAATTTGATTATGGTGAAGCGAAATGTAATAAGTAAAAGTAAATGAAGAAAATGTATGGTTCAACATATTTAATCTCCAATTAATAAAAATATGAGCGAAGTGTTAAAAAGACACAAACTATTTTTTTATTTCATACATAAATTATTGAGAGTGGAGTTTCATACCTAAACTATCATTCATTAGTTTCTCATTTGAGAACACCTCTTTCAGTTTTATTTCAAAAAAAAAATTGTGGTATGGCATAACACATGGACAAAATATTTCACATTGACAAAAATTAAATAAATTACTAGTATTAGTTAACAAAATAAAATATCAGAATAAAAAAATATTTTTAATAATAAACAAAATTTAAAACATTTTCTTACCCTACTCCGCCACCTTCTCCCACCATCTCTCCACCCACCCCCCACACACATACCAAATTTTTATTTTTTTAAAATTTATTTTATAAAAGTTTTTTTAATCTCCCCCCACCCCACCTTTCAAAAATAAATATCTAGTTTTTATTTATTTTTTAAAAAATAATTTTTACCCACCTAGCTATGTAATTCTTTATTTCTAATTTTTTTTTTCTTGTTTTGTGTTAGATATATATACATAAACATTTTTAAAGTATTTTTTACTTGCCGTAAGATTTTCATAAAAATAAAATTGTCACTTCCATTATATCTAATATGAAAGTTGAAAAAAATATTTTTCTAAAAATATATGTATATTTTTAACACAAAAAAAAAAAGAGAATGTAAAAAAATAAAATAAAATTTAAAACATTTTTCTTACCTCACTCTACCACTTCCTCCATACACCCATGACCCAACAATCCACCCACCCCCAATTTATTTTAAAAAGACTCTTACTTCAACTCCCCCCCNCCCAACCCAAACAAAATCATCCACTCCTTTCCAAAAAATAAAAAATAAAAAAAATCTACCCCACCTCATCTAACCATCAACTTCCAATTATTTATTAAAAAAATATTTATTTTAATAGTGATACTTTAATATTTAACTCTTAATTAATATTAATAGATATTTTTCAAACCAATTAGTGATAGTTTAGGTACTAAACGTCACAGTCCAATAGTTTAAATATGGAATTAAAAAAGTAGAACATTATAGGTGTATTTTTAACACTTTACACTAAAAATAATATTTTTTTGTCTTTTCCGTTAAAAAATGGTTATATTTAACTAGTTACAAAATCAAAAAGGAAAAATAAAAGAGAAATTAAACATCAAAAGCAATATGCGTAATTCATAGCAGTTTGTTAGTTAAGATAAGAGCAATATTAACTTTATCAGTAGAAGTCTTCATAATAATAAGTTATGATCTTATCTAGATTTTAATAAAGTCAATTTTTTAAAAATTATTTATCTGTGTAAAATCTATTAAAAAAACTTATAACAAAAAAAACTACAATGAATTTAACTAAAAGCTTTTTCATTTTACTCATCATTTTATATATCGCTAATATTTCTTCAGTAGCAGAAACAATTGATTTCCATTCATCTTTCCGGCTTCATATTATTAATGCTCTCCCAAATAATAATATACCTTTGTGGTATCATTGTGCATCTGGAAATAAAGATTATGGATATCATATACTTAAAGTGGGCGACGATTTTCAAATTGAATTTACCATGAATTTTCTTTCCACCACTCTCTATTTTTGTCATTTTTGGTGGGGTAATAAACAAAATGTGTTCGATGTTTTTAATAGTCACTTAATATATCGATGTTCTATTTCTTATACTGAAAGACAAAATTGTTACTGGAAAGTAACAGAAGAGGGTTTTTATATGGGTCCTCAACTGAATCAACTGTATCCCATGTATGGTTGGAAGTATTAATATTACTTTTGATCAGTAAGTTATTGATAAATTTTGCCTTTTGATTTGTGTATTGTAATTTTTTTTTAATATTACTTGTTTCTGGTAGATTTTATACGCTTTCTAAGAAAATTTTAATTGAATGTATATCTTAAATAAAATTCTTGATTTGTTATAGTGGACAAATCAATAAAATATATTTTTTTAATAAGAAGCCAAGTAATATAAAATAATGGGAGTATATGATATATATATATATATATATAAATTTTATCATATCAATATTTCAATTATTTGATTTTGTAAAATCGAAATTAGATTTTTTTTTTTGCAATCTTTTCATCATTTCAATTTCCCTTTGATATCAGTATGATTCAATTAATTTTTGATATATATATATATAAAATATCATGTAAAAGTTACTGGTAAAAGTTACAATATAATATATGCTTACTTCATGAGACTTGAGAAAAAAATTCTGAATATATTAATTGCTTAAAAGGTGAATAAAATAGATCCATCACACTACTTACAGTAGTATAAAATAATGTTAAGTAAAAAAAAAAAATTAGATTATTCGATCAATTACACCACATAAGCGGAAAAATTAATTAAGATGATTGAGTTTACTAAGATTGAATATTTAATAAGAGAAATTTATTTCATACGAGAGAAGAAATATCTAATAGTATGTAATTTGTTACTCAAAATAGTTGAAAAAATGTGATATGTTTGGTCAAATTTTTGTATATCTTTTTTTCCTAGTTAAATAAATTAATTACAAACTAGGAAAATTACAAATTATAGCATGCATAATATAAATAACATCTAACTCAACTTACCAAAGTTGACCAACAGACTAAATCTAGTCAAATTCATAAACTAGATTTTATCCAGATTTTATTTAAAGCAAAATCATTAATGATTTATCCCTATAAAATGTAGCTAAAGTAAAAAAATTATTACAAAACAATCAACAATGAGTTTGATAAAAAACTTTTGCATTTTACTCCTCACCTTATATGTTGTTAATATCTGTTCAGAAGCAAGAGTGGTTGAGAACGGCATACGTTTCGAGGTTCATATTATTAGTGATCTCCCCAATAATAATATACCTTTATGGTTTCATTGTGCATCGAAAAATCATGATTTTGGATACCAATTACTTAAAGTGGGAGATGATTTCAATTTTCAGTTTACCTTGAATTTTTTTGAAAGCACTCTTTACTTTAGTCATTTTTGGTGGGGTAAAAAACAAAATGTGTTTGATGTTTTTAATAGGCACTTAAAAGATTATTGTGGTGATCCTGAGGCTAAAATCCGTACTTGTTACTGGAAAGTACAAGAAGATGGATTTTATTTGGGTTCTAATGCTGATATCACTGAAAAAATGCATGATTGGCAGAAATAATATTAGAATTTGTTGGAAATGAAGAGTTATGGTTAAATTTCTCCTTTTGATTCTTGTGTTATTATATTATATGATTCAATATTTTTAATTTTCAATTTTCAATTAATTAAAAATAATATGTATTACTAGTCTCTTTATGTAAGAAATATGTTATATATTTAATTTGGTGATGTACATAGACTTTTCAGTAAACGATGTTGATATTTATAAAATAAAAAAAAAAGAAATTTTTTATCAAAGAACTAAAGTAACGAGGCAAGAGGTATCTTTGATCATGTAAGTGTCATTTCGTTTAGTATATGGTAAAATGTTTTAATGAAGACATCTTTTTTTTTTTCAACGTAGATTTGCCCCTAATTTAACTAGTTATAGAATTATATTATCGTCAAATTAATATGAAGTTTAATTAACAATATAAAATTAACACATCACAAGAGTAATTGAGTGTTAAAACGGTTATTAATTATGTTAAAATAAAAAACAAATGGATTAAATTTCACAATTTAATTAATGGAAAGATTAATATGATATTATAGGAACTGAAATCAGAATTTATCAATAATTAAGGGAGCAAATATGTCAATCACAAATTGTTTATCACCAAATACAGAATAAGCTGAATAATTCATAGCCCACTGTTCGAATATCCACATTTCATTAAATAATGTTAGGATATTATGAAATAATTAATTGTTAATGCAAGTAAAAATGAGTTAATGCTTAATCTAATTTTTTTGTCTTCAGAATAATTAGTTATGATTCTTATTCAATCTTACAAAATCAAAAACTATTAATTATTAAGGGGCTGAATTAAAAACATAAAATTTTCAAGAAGTTCTACCTTTTTCAAAGTTTTTTCTTTATTTGTCAAAATAGACAAATAATTATGGATAACTAAAAAAAGAAAAATGAAAAAGTAATTAGAGACAGAGAGAGTAATAAATTTGTCTCATTTAAGGCCTCATGATTTGTTTGCCTTTAATGGATGTCTAAATTTGAATAATCTTAAATTATTAAGTGTACTGATTTAAATCACGATTTAAATACTTATTTGATCTGACTATGCATTTATCATAATAATGCAAGTAAATATGAGTTATTAATGCTGAATTTGATCTATTTTTTTCTTCAAATTATCTCAGTTTTACAAAGTCAAACACCATTTGTATTAATATAATCTCAATTTTACAAAGTCAAAAACCATTTAATAATTAAGTCACCTAATTTTTACAATTGAGCTATAAAAACTACCTAAAGAAGAGAATCTGCTACAATTGCAAGAAATCAACAATAAGTTCCAATTACATCATGACCAAAAGTTTTTTCATTTTACTCATAATTTCCTCATATGTTATCAACGTTTATCAAGTACTAGACGCTCATCATGATATTTATATTGAGGTCCATATTATTGATGCTCTTCCAAATAGGAGACGATCTTGGATATCACTATCCTAAAGTAGAGGACGATTTTCATTTTCATTTCCAACCGACTATTATAGGTCGTACCCTTTTCTTTTGTCATTTTTGGTGGGGTGATAAAGACGCAAAATTTGATGTTTATACTTATGATTTGAGTGCTAATTGGTCAAATTGGCGTTATTATATAAACTATTGTATTTGGGTATTTAAAGAAGAGCTTTTATTTTGGTCCGTCTGTTGAAGAAGTAAAGAAAATACACGATTGGAATTAATTAATTAATTAATGTAAGGAAAAAAAATTATGGAGTTAATCAATGTTTAATTTTTGTAAAGTGTTCTATTGCTTTTTTGCATTTCCTTTTGTCTTTAAAAGTAATTACTATCCACAAATTTTCAAAGAGAGATAAAAACAAAAATGAAAAATTTGCTTCATCACAAAAAAAAAAAGAAGCTATTGGAGATATAAATTTGAATTGACATAGTTTGATTTGGGGTAAAAAAAATCATTTAAATAAATGGTGGGGGAGAGAGAATATATTGTTTACTATAGTTAAATTCTTTTGGTTAATTGAATAAATTCTATCATTTAGATCATTATTAGGAAGACAAGTTTCGAAAATTATAAGAGTGTACTTGAGGAAATTGAGTGATTTTGTGATAAAGAGAAGTCAAATCCGATAAGATTTAGGCTGTTTTAGGCCTAAAATCATCTCTTTGAACGTTGATTAAAGTTAACCCAAGATAAAATCTCAATAATTTTCAATTTAGGACCTCAAATCTTCAAAACGAGTTCGAATATGAAATCGACAACTCTCTTAGACCAAAATCTACATTCTGGGACTGATGGAATCATCAAAATTCTATTCTAAGATTCGAAACTCCAAAAGACACCGAAAACCACAAAATGGGTATAGGATCGATATAAAATCAAATGGGTATATATAATAGGTATAAAATCGATATATAATTGATATAAGATTAAATTTGTTTATAAACACTCCTTAAAATTTAAAGTCATGCTAATTTCATACAATTCTCAAAATTTTCAAATTTCAAACTACAAAAAATAATCAATATGAACCATTTTTTTTTTACAATGATTAATTGAAAATCGAAATTTACACCAAAATCATACGATGAATTCATTTATTTTTGAAATCAAAATTTATACTAAAATCATACAGAGTAGGTTTATTTATATTAAAAATCATAATTCATACCGAAATCATAAGATATACAATTTTGGACAATAGAAAAACACACATATGGTATAAAATTGATATATGTATATTCGGTATAAAATCGATATATAATCGATAAAAAATCAAATAAGTTTATATTCACTCCTTAAAATTTAAAGTCATACTAATTTCATACCATTTTCAAATTTCAAACTACAAAAATAATCAATATGAACCATTTTTTATAATGATCAATTCATATCAAAATCATACGGTAGGTTCATTTATTTTTGAAATTAAAATTCATACAAAAATCATACAGTAGGTTCATTTATTTTTAAAATCATAATTCATGTCAAATTCATACAATTTAGCATATATAGAATTTTTGACAGTACAAAACACATAATTTAAATCATTATTCATATGAGAATTCTTATAATTCAAATTATTTATTAATGGTATGAAATAAGTTTTTTGAATGTACCCTTTTTAAACAACAGTTTATACAAAAAAAATAGAATCCGTTACAAAAGAATTAAACAATCAGGGAAATGATTACACACAAAAAATAATATATATTATCCGAATTGATAGGGAAAAAAAAACAATCAAAAGCCTTTAGCAAAGAAAATAAAATTAAAACGCTTAAGGAGAAATCAAAATAAAAACAAATTCCAAATAAAATACGTATTTATACAAAATAAATTTCAGAATTAAATATACTTATTTCACCCATAAAAAAGTATTTTAGATATAGAAAAACACACAAAAAAAATGAGATCAAAATTTCAGTGAAACACTTTTTTTCCCTCAAAATATCAAGTTCCAGATTAAAAATAAAATAAAAAACGAAATGAAATTTCAAATAATCGAATTCTAATTTCCAAAAAAAAAAATCAGATTAAAAAATAAAAACAAGATCAAAATAAAAAAAAAATATATCAGAAAAACAAAAGAGATGGATTAACAGAGAGAAAATTACCTGTTGAACCCTATGGTAATAAAAGTTAAAATAGTAAGCAAGATCGAGAACAAAAAGGAATAATAAAATAATCAAAATAAGAATCAACTAATTGAGTGAAATCAAGGGATTGATTTATTTTGTCAATTATAAATTACTATATTTATGGAAAAAATAATTTTGTTAATTAATTATATTAGGACTTCTTTTATTTCGTTTTCTCCAAATTTTTTTAAATTTGTGTTTTAATTATGTGTTACACATTGTTAGTACTAATTCCTAATAACTTCTCTTAAATATGTTATTTATTCCAAAACAATTTAATACTTTTGACCAAATTTAATGCTTCTCATTTTACTTTGACTAAAAGTTCAACCGTTAAAAAAGGTAAAAAAAAAGAGTTAATGTTGAATCTAATTTTTTTTAAAACATTATATTATGATTTTAGTAAGTCAAAAAAGCCATTTAATAAAATTTCCTTTTGAAGTCACCTAATTATTACAATTAATTAAGCTATATATAAGAAATAACTAAAGAAGAGAATTTGTTACAATCCCAAGAAATCAACAATAAGTTTCAATTACAATATCATGGCCAATTTTTTTTTCATTTTACTCATAATTTCCTCATATATTATTAGCACTTATCAAGTCCTAGCTGATCAAAGTGTTGAGGTTCATATTATTAATGGGCTTCCAAATAATGATAAACCTGCAAAGATTCATTGTGCATCAGCCAAAGACGATCTTGGATATCGTTATCCTAAAGTAGGCGGTGATTTTGAATTTCATTTCCACCCGAATGATGAAGGTCGTTCCCTTTTCTTTTGTCGTTTTTGGTGGGGTGATAAACACGCAACGGTTGATGTTTATACTAAAGAGTTGAGTCCTCACTGCTCAACGGGTGATACTAATTATTGTATTTGGGTATTTAAAGAAGATGGATTTTATTTTGGTCCTTCTATAAGAGAAATAAAGAAAATGTATGATTGGAATAATTAATTAATGTATGGAATTATCCAATGAAATAAATATTGTCTGTTTATTTTTT
>NW_026033428.1:238311-270728 GCF_019186545.1 Solanum stenotomum
ATATAACATTGTATTATATATTTTTTCAAGTGCATCAAAAATTACCCAAACGATTATTGTTCAACTAAAAGAAAATAATTTGTTATTTTAAATTACGTCTATAATCAATAACAAAAAATCCATACTACATTGAATTATTACAACTGTTATTATTACATTGTTTAAACTGCAATTTAACAATAACTAAAAATCGAAATTTAATCTATTTGAACTTGAAAACTAAAAAAGATCTTTTAAATATTTTTGATATTCAAATATAAGAAAGATTATTTAAAGATATTTGATTAAATTTGTTCTCGTCGCATTCACTAGTTAATATATATTAAATAACTACATTATAGATATTATTATATTAGTGATATGAGAAAAAAAACTCTTCAATTTACAGAGTTCCAAATTTTTTAGGAGAAAGATAAAAATAAAATAAAATTGCCTCATCGTACACAAAAAAAGAATCTATTGGAGATATAAACTTGTATTAATACCTTGTATTGGAAATATGAATATAATTACGTGCAATAGCTTGTTTGTCTTCACAAAGAATTTTTTTTTTTTTTAAAAAAGTGAATTGTTTCACTAAACTTTCTGAAGAAAATAAATATTCTTGAGGATAAAGAATAATATTAGCTTACTAATCGAATATTCACACTTCATTGAAAATAATGTTAAAGATATGAAAAATTAATTGTTAATCCAAGTAGAAATGGGGGACAATTTTTTTTCTTCAAAATATCATATTATGATTCTCATTTCAATCTTTTAAAGTAAAAAACTATCGTTTAAAACCATATTTGTGGATGTCTGAATTTTAATGATTCAGGCATTTGATTTATTTATAGTAAGATTTAAATATTTATTTGTCTTGAATATGCATTAATTATTAAAATCTTGAACAAACTTTTAATATAATTGAGAAATATTTTGTGTAGATAATTTTCATAATCAAACTATCCACTCACCAATCACTATTACTAGTTTTACAACCGCCATCACCCTTGTCAACAATGACAGATCTAGAATTTTAAGGTCGTGGATGCACTCTTAGCTATAATAACGGCGACGAAATTTTCACTATGGGACTTCACAATATAAATGTAAATAGACGAAGAAGTCAAAGAGTGTTCAACATCATTTTCGCCGTCTACCTAGCTCCGACCTTGCTTAGCTACCAGTAAAAACATGTAAATGCATAAATTTAATACTCATCATAAAAGAATAATCATATTTGAACATGATAGCAAAAACAATCCATAAGAAAAAACTATAGTAAGAGCCCGTTTAGATTGATTGAAAAAAAAGTAGTTTTTAAGTCAAAAAATGAAAAATCAAAGTCAAATGACTTATAAATCAAAAAATAAAAAGTAGGGAGTCCTACTTTGATTTTTAACTTTTTTAAAGTTATTTTTTAATGTTGTCAAACACTCCCACTATATAAAAATGACTTTAAAGTAGATTTGACCAACTTTTAAGCCAATTCAAACAGACTTTTAAATAAAAAAAGTTTATTTTGTATAAACTCTATTTTAGAGAAAATAGCAAATATAGTGCGTAAAGGAGAAAAAAGTAAAATAAAATCTAAGTGACTAAAATAATAAATATTTCTTTTCTATATTATAGAAGAGCCAGTTTCAACATGGCTGTTGTTTGTCTTTAAATTGAAAAGTAAGGGTTGTTTGGTCATTTTTACTCTGGTAAATATACGTGTCACATGTAGCTTTAGAATAAACACGTGGCTCAAGAATAAGGACCAAAGTTATTTTCTTCATTCGTCCCCTTAATCAAAAGCACAATTAACTCCTCTCACTACTGTAGTTCGTCCGTGTTCATTTCATCGAAAATTAATTTTATAGGTCTCTATGTTGATATTATTCATTTACTATTATTGGATGATATTGTTGGACTTAAGATGAACCACCCATGTTGAAAAAAATTATTGAATAATATCAATATATGCACTGATCAGCCATCATGTCGTTCACCTTCACTATTTGATTAAGATGTTGTTTTCAAAGAGGAACTCTCATTTGTGATGAAATCGTATATTTATTGTGTTTGTAAAATTTAAAAAAGTGGAATCGAACTCAGAACGCAAAACCTCAATAAATAAATAAATTATTTATATAAAGCACCCACAAATAACCACTACATCAATCATACTATTTGTCATATGAGTCCTCATTGTGTAATTATATACTATTTCGCTTAATTTCTATATAAATATACATTGTTCGATACAAGGTTAATGGGTGTTTGAGTCTCGGAAGTCCTCATGTTGGTCCGCCCCTGTTTGTCAACTATCATTACCGTCACCAACTACCAACTACCTCTGCCATCAAAATATCATTGTTACCAATTCCACTAATACATCATCAATCACCACCATTAACACAACACCACCAATTACTAATATCATCCAACTTTACCATGACTATCGATTGCCACCATCGTATCAATCACTACAACATCTACCACCTCCATTATCATATCTATCACATCATCACCATTACTATCCACAGACATCAACTATTACGGTCATTACCACCACAACTACATAACAACTCCCATCATCACTGACGAACATAAATGTTTTATTTTCTTTATCAAATGGTGATTTTATTTTGTTAAATTATACTTTTTAAATATTTAATTACTCATATATTTGAATTGTATATTTATTGTGTTTATAAGTAAATAAATTATGCATAATCCAATATTGAAAAATAAGTAATTTTAATTGTTAAATTATGCCTATTCAAATGTTAAAAAAAAAATAATCTTAATTACAATTATTAAGATTTAGAAATAACTTCTTAATCATTAAAATTTAAATATTTTAGTCCTAAAAAAGCAAATAAGATTTTAGCAACTTAATAATGTAATGTTAAGATATGAACAATTGTCAATGCAGGTAAAAAATGAGTTAATGCTGAATATTATAATTTTTTTCAAAACATTACATTATGATATTATCTCTATCTTAGAAAGTCAAAAAAGCCATTTAATAAAAATTTTCCTTTAAGTCACCTAATTTTTACAGTTGAGCTATAAAAACTAGATAAAGAAGAGAGTTTGCTACAATTGCAAGAAATCTGTTCTAATTACATCATGGCCAAAAGTTTTTTCATTTTACTCATAATTTATTCATATATTATCAATGCTTATCAAATTTTAGCTCGTGATGATATTTATACCGAGGTTCATATCATTGGTGGTCTTCCAAATAATGATATAACTATAAAATTTTATTGTGCATCTAAAGACGATAATCTTGGATATCATTATCCTAAAGTAGGCGATGATTTTCATTTTCATTTCCTCCCGACTCCTATAGGTCAAACCCTTTTCTTTTGCCATTTTTGGTGGCAGTTGTGAAGGGTACTGTTTATCGAAGAAGACAATGAAAAAAGATAGAATGAGGTGGGTGTTGAAAACAAAGAAAGAATGATGGATGAGTGGGTGAGTACTCATCTGAAGAAGAAGAAAAGAGAAGGGGTGGGATGGGGACTGAAGATGGAGAGAGGGGGTGGGTGGGGCTGAAGAAGAAGGTGAGAAGATTGAGTTTTTTATTTTATTTTAAATATTACTATTATTTTCTTGTGTTAATTTTAATATTTTAAAAATAGAAATATTGTAGTCACTTGCTACAAAATGCGTGTAGTCACGTAGTTGTCCAACTCAGTCAATTTAATGCCACATAAGTTTGGTCAATGGTCAGAGGAGTTTCCTAAAATAGAGTTTCATTGAGTTTAAGTATTCATTTGGCAAAGTAATGAGTAGAAGGGTCCAACTGACAAATGGAGTCAAGTACAGGGGTTTCCCAGGTCATTCCGCCATATAAATATACGTAGTTCGATACAAAGTTAATGGGTGCTTGAGCATCCGGAAGACCTCATGTTGGTCTGCCCTTGCTTGTCAACTATCATTACTATCGCCTATTACCAACTACCTCTGCCATCAAAATATCATTGTTACCAACCACTAATATTAATCGTCATCACACCTACAACTTTCATCATTATAATTACAATTATATTTATTGTCGTCACCACTGTCCTCACCTTCATCGCCGCTATCAGCACCGTCACAATTAGTATCGCCGCCAATTACCACCAATACATCATCAATCATCACCATTAACACCACCAATTACTAATAGCATCCAACTTTACGATCACTATCAATGTCCACCATCACGCTGGCCAGTCACTACAACATCAACCACCTCCATCATCATATCTATCACATCATCACCATTACTATCCACAGACATCAACCATTCCGATCAGTACCACCACAACTACATATCAACTCCCATTATTACTGGCGAACATAAATGTTTCATTTTCTTATCAAGTGGTGATTTTTTATTTTGTTTGATTTATACTTTTTAATAGTTAATTACTTATGTATTTGAATTGTATATTCATTGTGTTTATAAGTAAATAAATTATGCATAATCAGATATTGAAAAATAAGTAATTTTAATTGTTCAATATTAAAATTTAAAGTCAACTTCTTAATCATTAAAATTAAGATATTTTAATCTTAGTAAGAACAAATAAGACCTCAATATCTTAATAATGTTAAGATATGAACAATTGCCAATACAAGTAAAAAATGTTAAATTATGCCTATTCAAATATTAAAAAAAAACATAATTAGAATTATTAAGATTTAGAAATAACTTCTTAATCATTAAAATTTAAATAATTTAATCTTAAAAAACAAGATTTTAGCATCTTAATTTAATAATGTTAAATATATGAACAATGGTCAATGCAGGTAAAAAATGAGTTAATGCTGAATCTAATTTTTTTCAAAACATTATATTGTGATATTATCTCTATCTTAAAAAGTCAAAAAAGCCATTTAATAAATTTTTTTCCTTTAAGTCATCTAATTTTTACAGTTGAGCTATAAAAACTAGATAAAGAAGAGAATTTGCTACAATTGCAAGAAATCAACAATAAGTTCCAATTACATCATGGCCAAAAGTTTTTTCATTTTACTTATAATTTATTCATATATTATCAACGCTTATCAAGTTTTAGCTCGTGATGATATTTATACCGAGGTTCATATCATTGATGGTCTTCCAAATAATGATATACCTATAAAGTTTCATTGTGCATCTAAAGACGATGATCTTGGATATCATTATCCTAAAGTAGGCGATGATTTTCATTTTCATTTCCTCCCGACTCTTATAGGTCAAACCCTTTTCTTTTGCCATTTTTGGTGGGGTGATAAACAAGCTTCTTTTGATGTTTATACTTATGACTTAAATGAATTTTGCTCTGGTGACTATCCTATTGATACTTGTATCTGGCAATTTAGAGAAGATGGTTTTTATTTTGGTCCTCAAATTGATCTATTAAAGAAAATGCATGATTGGAATTAATTGATTAATGTAAGAAAAAATGTTTGGAATTAATCAATGTAATGAATATTGTTGTATGTTTATTTTTTCTAAGTGTTCTATTGCTCTTTTTTGCATTTATTTTTGCCCTTGAAATTAATATCTTAGAGAAATATAAAAAAGATGATCTTATTTTAGATTTTATAATTTTATGATTTTATCAAACAAATCTACAATGAGCTTCACGAAAACCTTTTACATTTTATTCATCACCTTATATATCTTTAATATCTTTCAAATAACAGTGAACGATAGTAGGTTCATATTATTGATGCAGTAAACTTATGAAGTCATCTCTCCTCTCTCTGGAATCTCGCTTGTCACTCTCCTCTTTTTCAGACATCTCTCCCTTGCTTCTCTCCTCTCCCTGCCCAGTCTATCTCTCAATTTTCTTCTACTAGTCTCTGTCTCACTTTATACAAACACAAATCATACAATATAAATGTATAATTTGTGTTTGTATAAAGTGAGAGAGACTGGATATACAAATACAAATACATATCTCTCCGTCCTAAACACTTATAATTATACAAATACAAATCTCTCCTTGCCCAATTCTGATCTCTTGTGTCTGTCTGTCTGTCTCTCACTTTATACGAGCACACATTATACAAATACAAATCTATAATTTGTGTTTATATAAAGAGAGAGAGAGAGACTGGATATACAAATGTTTGAACTCGATTCAATTGTATACGGGTACAAATTGTATACATATATACAAATACACAATCATTGATACATATACATACTAATACTAGTTACATATATACAATTATCTAACTAATATACAAATAAAATCCACCCCTCTCCACTCTCTGCCCTTCTTGCTCANNNNATATATATATATATAAAATATCATGTAAAAGTTACTGGTAAAAGTTACAATATAATATATGCTTACTTCATGAGACTTGAGAAAAAAATTCTGAATATATTAATTGCTTAAAAGGTGAATAAAATAGATCCATCACACTACTTACAGTAGTATAAAATAATGTTAAGTAAAAAAAAAAAATTAGATTATTCGATCAATTACACCACATAAGCGGAAAAATTAATTAAGATGATTGAGTTTACTAAGATTGAATATTTAATAAGAGAAATTTATTTCATACGAGAGAAGAAATATCTAATAGTATGTAATTTGTTACTCAAAATAGTTGAAAAAATGTGATATGTTTGGTCAAATTTTTGTATATCTTTTTTTCCTAGTTAAATAAATTAATTACAAACTAGGAAAATTACAAATTATAGCATGCATAATATAAATAACATCTAACTCAACTTACCAAAGTTGACCAACAGACTAAATCTAGTCAAATTCATAAACTAGATTTTATCCAGATTTTATTTAAAGCAAAATCATTAATGATTTATCCCTATAAAATGTAGCTAAAGTAAAAAAATTATTACAAAACAATCAACAATGAGTTTGATAAAAAACTTTTGCATTTTACTCCTCACCTTATATGTTGTTAATATCTGTTCAGAAGCAAGAGTGGTTGAGAACGGCATACGTTTCGAGGTTCATATTATTAGTGATCTCCCCAATAATAATATACCTTTATGGTTTCATTGTGCATCGAAAAATCATGATTTTGGATACCAATTACTTAAAGTGGGAGATGATTTCAATTTTCAGTTTACCTTGAATTTTTTTGAAAGCACTCTTTACTTTAGTCATTTTTGGTGGGGTAAAAAACAAAATGTGTTTGATGTTTTTAATAGGCACTTAAAAGATTATTGTGGTGATCCTGAGGCTAAAATCCGTACTTGTTACTGGAAAGTACAAGAAGATGGATTTTATTTGGGTTCTAATGCTGATATCACTGAAAAAATGCATGATTGGCAGTAATAATATTGGAATTTAATTTGTTGGGAGTGAAGAGTTATTGTTAAATTTCTCCTTTTGATTCTTGTGTTATTATATTATATATGATTCAGAATTTTTAATTTTCAATTTTCAATTAATTAAAAATAATATGTATTACTGGTCTTTTTATGTAAGAAATATGTTATATATTTAATTTGGTGAGGTACATAGACTTTTCAGTAAACGGTGTTGATTCTCGTCATTCTATTTCTGGAAATAAAAAGAACAGGCTTCTGTATCTTATCTTCAGCTCGAGGCAGAATATAGATATGTGCGTCGTGTAACAGCTGAAATCACTTGGTTATATCGTCTTCTTATCGATATTATTTCTGTTGCACTGCCCTTACATGTTCCTGTTCACTCTGATAGTTAGTCAGCACTTCATATTGCTCGCAATCCGGTGTTTCACGAACGCACTAAACATGTGGAATTAGATTGCCATTTTGTCAGGCAACAATTCTTCTCCGATCTGATTTCCCTCACTTTCGTCCCTTCTCTCAAGCAACTCATTGTTTTCTTTACCAAACCTCTTTCCGGTGTTTCTCATAGATTTGCTTTACACAAGTTGGGTGTCACTTCTCTCCCCTCCAACTTGAGGGGGGATATTGGAGCACAAACCGATCAACGAAGAAATGACGAAGATGATATGAAAGAACAGATAAAGTGAAGAAGAATAAAACATAAAATTTCCTCTACTATTCTTATCTTCTTCATTTCTGTTAATCTCTAATTACTTGTCCATTTTTAAATTGACACACTTATTAAGAAAACAATGATTAACATAATAAGTTTACCATTTTATCTCTATTAATTATGAAGGGGGCGAATTAAAACCATAAGATTTTCAAGAAGTTCTACATTTTTTCAAAATAATTAATTAAGGGTATAATAGGTAAAAAGAATTTGTTTTTTCTTGATTTGTCAAAATGGACAAGTAATTATGGACAACTTAAAAAAAAGTGGACAAGTAATTGAGGACAGATGGAGTAATAAATTTATCTCGTTTAAGGCCTCATGATTTGTTTGCATTTAACGGAGGTCTAAATTTGAATAATTAAAATCTTAAATTATTAAGTGTACTTATTTAAATCAAGATTTAAATACTTATTTGATCTGACTATGCATTTATCATAATAATTGATGGTCTTCCAAATAATGATATACCTATAAAGTTTCATTGTGCATCTAAAGATGACGATCTTGGATATCATTACCCTAAAGTGGGTGACGATTTTCATTTTCATTTTCAACAGGCTATTATAGGTCATACCCTTTACTTTTGACATTTTTGGTGGGGTGATGAAGACGCAATGTTTGATGTTTATACTTATGACTTGAGTGCTAATTACTCAAATTGGCGTTATCATATGAACTGTATTTGGGTATTTAAAGAAGATGGCTTTTATTTTGGTCCTTCTGTTGAACAAGTAATTAAAGAAAATGCATGATTGGAATTAATTAATGTAAGAAAAAAATGTATGGAATTAATTAATGAAAGAAATATTGTCTGTTTAATTTTTCTAAAGTGTTTTATTGCTTTTTTGCATTTCCTGTTGCCTTTAAAAGTAATTAATATCCATTAACTTTCAAATTTCAAAGAGAAGATAAAAACAAAATTATAAAATTTGCTTCATCACAAAAAAATAAGCTATTGGAGATATAAACTTGAATTGATATATATTGTTTACTATAGTTAAATTCTTTTGGTTAATTGAATCATTTAGATCGTTAAGAAGACAAGTGTCAAAAATTATAAGAGTGTACTTGGGGAAATTGAGTGATTTTATGATGAAGAAGAGTCAAATCCGGTAAGATGTATGCTTTCTTAGGCTTAAAATCATCTCCAAAAATCGAGCATTCGAACTCCGAATGTTGATCAAAGTCAACTCAAAAGCTAAAATCTCAATAATTCTAACTTAGGACTTCAAATTCTGAAAAGAGTCCGAATCTGAAATTGACAACTCTCTTAAACCAAAATCTACATTCTGGGACTGATGGAATCAACAAAATTCTATTCTAAGACTCGAAACTCCAAAAGACACCGAAAATCACTATTTAACAACTTCAGCCTTTCAAAACTTTAAAATTCCCAATATTCACAACTTTTCACTCAAAACCCGAACCCAACTTCAAAAATCAAATAAAAAATGACTCAGGGTCAATATCGAGAAGGGTAAAATGATAATTTCAAAAATAATTTAAAAAATGACCAACCGAGCCATTATATTGTCACCACCAACATTACTGTCCACGAACATCAACAATTACTTTCAGTACCACCACAACTACATCATCACTAGCAAACACAAATGTTTCATTTTCTTATTAAATAGTGATTTTATTTTGTTAGGTTTATACTTTTTATTTTTTAGTATTTCATTACTTATCTATTTGAATTGTATATTTATTAGGTTTACAAGTAAATAAATTATGCATATTCAGACATTGAAAAGTAAATAATTTGTTTTAGTTTGATTTTTCTCTTTTAGGTGTTCGTCTTTTTCAGTATTAAATTATGTTATATATACAAGAAAACTCGAATCTAATAAAATCGAATAGTTATATATATACTTGAATAAAAAAATATTAATTGGCCATTTTTTTAAGTAGTCAATGGTTACGTACCAAGAAATTAATATAATCACCTGATATATGTATTTAAGAGTATATATTACATCTTATAAATATACTATTTATAATTAATTACTAAGTATAAAGGTTTAATTACAGGTCATAACAGATTCAAATTAAATTAAATTAAATTATATTTAATTTAATTTATTTATTATGATAATTACCATATTTATAAGTAAAAGAGGGGCTGCGTTTTCCTTTCCTTTTTAAAAATAATTAACAATTAATACAAGTACTATATTTTCTTTTCTCTTCAATTTATATATTCCATATTTAAGTGTGATCTTTTTTTTTTCTTTAACCATATTTAGGCTTAGTTCAAGGAAGGAAGCTAAAATTAGTTATTAAATATATCTATTAAGTGGGCTAAAATTTACGAACTCATCGATGAACCTATATTTTCCTCTCTTTTAATTATAATCCAATTTTTAAAAAGAAAAATAAAATTCCATCATTCTCTCTACAAATATTTCTTCTTTTTACACTATTTTTTTCAATAAATTTGATATTCAATTCTTTACTCTCTCCCGATTATATGATTTCCTATTAATTAAATCAAGCTATTTTTTAATTCATCTATATATATTCAATATAAAATCGGTATAGGATCGATATAAAATCAAATGGGTATATATAATAGGTATAAAATCGATATATACTTGATATAAAATTAAATTTGTTTATAAACACTCCTTAAAATTTAAAGTCATGCTAATTTCATACAATTCTCAAAATTTTCAAATTTCAAACTACAAAAAATAATCAATATGAACCATTTTTTTTTTACAATGATTAATTGAAAATCGAAATTTACACCAAAATCATACGATGAATTCATTTATTTTTGAAATCAAAATTTATACTAAAATCATACAGAGTAGGTTTATTTATATTAAAAATCATAATTCATACCGAAATCATAAGATATACAATTTTGGACAATAGAAAAACACACATATGGTATAAAATTGATATATGTATATTCGGTATAAAATCGATATATAATCGATAAAAAATCAAATAAGTTTATATTCACTCCTTAAAATTTAAAGTCATACTAATTTCATACCATTTTCAAATTTCAAACTACAAAAATAATCAATATGAACCATTTTTTATAATGATCAATTCATATCAAAATCATACGGTAGGTTCATTTATTTTTGAAATTAAAATTCATACAAAAATCATACAGTAGGTTCATTTATTTTTAAAATCATAATTCATGTCAAATTCATACAATTTAGCATATATAGAATTTTTGACAGTACAAAACACATAATTTAAATCATTATTCATATGAGAATTCTTATAATTCAAATTATTTATTAATGGTATGAAATAAGTTTTTTGAATGTACCCTTTTTAATAAACAGTTTATACAAAAAAATAGAATCCGTTACAAAAGAATTAAACAATCAGGGAAAATGATTACACATAAAAAATAATATATATTATCCGAATTGATAGGAAAAAAAAACAATCAAAAGCCTTTAGCAAAGAAAATAAAATTAAAACGCTTAAGGAGAAATCAAAATAAAAACAAATTCCAAATAAAATACGTATTTATACAAAATAAATTTCAGAATTAAATATACTTATTTCACCCACAAAAATGTATTTTAGATATAGAAAAACACACAAAAAAAAATGAGATCAAAATTTCAGTGAAACACTTTTTTCCCCTCAAAATATCAAGTTCCAGATTAAAAATAAAATAAAAAACGAAATGAAATTTCAAATAATCGAATTCTAATTTCCAAAAAAAAAAAATCAGATGAAAAAATAAAAACAAGATCAAAATTAAAAAAATATATCAGAAAAGCAAAAAAGATGGATTAACAGAGAGAAAATTACCTGTTGAACCCTATGGTAATAAAAGTTAAAATAGCAATCAAGATCGAGAACAAAAAGGAATAATAAAATAATCAAAATAAGAATCAACTAATTGAGTGAAATCAAGGGGTTTGATTTATTTTGTCAATTATAAATTACTATATTTATGGAAATAATATTTTGTTAATTAATTATATTAGGACTTCTTTTATTTCGTTTTTTCCAATTTTTTTAAAAATTCGTGTTTTAATTATTTGTTACACATTGTTAGTACTAATTCCTAATAACTTCTCTTAAATATGTTATTTATTCCAAAACAATTTAATACTTTTGACCAAATTTAATGCTTCTCATTTTACTTTGACTAAAAGTTCAACCGTTAAAAAAGGTAAAAAAATGAGTTAATGTTGAATCTATTTTTTTAAAAACATTATATTATGATCTTAGTAAGTCAAAAAAGACATTTAATAAAATTTCCTTTTGAAGTCACCTAATTATTACAATTAATTAAGCTATATATAAGAAATAGCTAAAGAAGAGAATTTGTTACAATCCCAAGAAATCAACAATAAGTTTCAATTACAATATCATGGTCAATTTTTTTTTCATTTTACTCATAATTTCCTCATATATTATTAGCACTTATCAAGTCCTAGCTGATCAAAGTGTTGAGGTTCATATTATTAATGGGCTTCCAAATAATGATAAACCTGCAAAGATTCATTGTGCATCAGCCAAAGACGATCTTGGATATCGTTATCCTAAAGTAGGCGGTGATTTTGAATTTCATTTCCACCCGAATGATGAAGGTCGTTCCCTTTTCTTTTGTCGTTTTTGGTGGGGTGATAAACACGCAACGGTTGATGTTTATACTAAAGAGTTGAGTCCTCACTGCTCAACGGGTGATACTAATTATTGTATTTGGGTATTTAAAGAAGATGGATTTTATTTTGGTCCTTCTATAAGAGAAATAAAGAAAATGTATGATTGGAATAATTAATTAATGTATGGAATTATCCAATGAAATAAATATTGTTTGTTTATTTTTTTCTAAAGTGTTCAATTGCTCTTTTTACATTTCTTTTTCAAAAATTCACCCAAGCGATTATTGATCAACTAAAAAAAATATTTTGTTATTTTAAATTACGGCTATAATCAATAACAAAAAAATCATACTACATTGAATTATTACAACTGTTATTATTACATTGTTTAAACTGCGATTTAACAATAACCAAAACTCGAAATTTAATCTATTTGAATTTGAAAACCAAAAGAATCTTTTAAATATTTTTTATATTCAAATATAAGAAAGATTATTTAAAGATATTTGATTAACTTTGTTCTCGTCGCATTCACTCGTAAATACATATTTAATGATTACATTGTGGATACTAATATATTATTGATATAGAAAAGAGCCCTTCAATTTACAGAGTTCTAAATTTTCCAAGAGAAAGATAAAAAAAAATTTGCCTCATCACACACAAGAAAAGGAAAATATTGGAGATAGATATAAACTTGTATTGATACTTTAATGATATGAATATAATTACGTGCAATAGCTTGTTTGGTTTCACAAAGAAAAAAAAGATTTATTTTTACAATGTGAATTGTTTGACTAAACTTTTTGAAGAAAATAAATATTCATGAGGATAAAGAATACGGCAAAGGGTCAAATAAACTCATGTACAATTGAAATTAGTTTAAATATACCCTTTGTTATATTTTAGGTCAAAATATATCCCTTCCGTTATATTTTGGATCCAAATATACCCTCTGATTATACTTTGACACAAATTTACCCTTAATTTTAACGAAAAACACGTGACAAGCTTAAAATCAAATAACGCTCCCCAAATCTTTTCTTTGCATCTTCTTCTTTAAAATGTAATTTTTTAAAATCATGCTTAACCTCTTCTAAAAGTGTCAATATTAATGAAAGAAAATACACTATTAAGATATCTTCTAAAAATTTCAGCATTCGAAAATCCGTTTTTATAGTAGTAAGAAGATGTGGGTACAATAATTAATTTTATAGAAACAATTTGAAGATTTTTAATTTGTGAGGGAAAAATGCAGCACAACGATGTTGCATATTTTATTATTTCTAGTATAAGAAATTTAAAAATAGAATAATGAATGGCAAAAATGAAAATAAGAGCTCAAAATGGAGGGAAGGAGTTGGGATGAGTTACGCAAGTGAATTTCTAAGCAAATTGAGAGAAAATAATTTGATTTTGAGTTTGTCACATGTTTTTTCGTCAAAATTAAAGGCATATTTGCACCAAAGTATAATGAGAGGGGTATATTTGAACCTAAAGTATAACATGAGAGGTATATTCGGACCGAAAGTAACACGAAGGGTATATTTAAACTATTTTCTTTAATATAGGGGTATATTTGACCCTTTATATGAATAATTCATAGCTTACTATTTGAATATTCGCACTTCATTGAAAATAATGTTAAGATATGTAATTGTTAATCCAAGTAGAAATGAGTCAATGCTGAATCTATTTTTTTTCAACAAAATATCATATTATGATTCTCATTTCAATCTTACAAGTAAAAAACAAATTTGTCCCGTTTAAAGCCATATTTGTGGATGTCTGAATTTTAATGGTTCAAAGCTTTGATTTATTTACAGTAAGATTTAAATATTTATTTGGTTTGAATATATGCATTAATCATTAAACTGTAAATGGGTGTTCATTGTTTAATTATATACTATTTCGCTTATCTATATAAATAGGCGGATTGACCTGAGAGACCCTTGTACTTGACTCTGTTTATCAGTTGGATCCTCCTATTCACTAGTTTGCCAAATAAACACTTAAACTCCACGAAACACAATATTTTAAACCCTTTTCTCATATAATCTGTGGATCGGAAGTGTGAAACATGCAGTTACATGTGGAACTCCACGCCATTTTTTTTAGTGACACGTCATAACTTTTAAAATATTTAATGACACATCAGAAATTTATTATTAAAAAAGATAAATAATATTTTTAAAAAGGTGCAATTTCTCTCCCCCAATTCCCCACTTCATCGTCTTCTCCATTTCCATTCCTCATCCCTGAAAAAAATTGCATTGTCCCAAAAAAAAATTCAAACACAAAAATTCATTAGCCATTACGTTTACTTGAGGATATGTTCCATTTATTTTGAATTAAAAAAACTGGTTTGTGAATAATCTAAGAAATATAATAGATCTTGAAAATTTTATATAAGAACATAAAAATGAAAATGGATTAGCTAGATGTTTCAGTATTTTTTTAATATCTTTTTATGGTAATGGTGGCAGTTGTGAAGGGTACTGTTTATCGAAGAAGACAATGAAAAAAGATAGAATGAGGTGGGTGTTGAAAACAAAGAAAGAATGATGGATGAGTGGGTGAGTACTCATCTGAAGAAGAAGAAGAAGAAAAGAGAAGGGTTGGGATGGTGACTGAAGATGGAGAGAGGGGGTGGGTGGGGCTGAAGAAGAAGGTGAGATGATTTGAGTTTTTTTTTTTTTTTTTAAATATTACTATTGTTTTCTTGTGTTAATTTTAATATTTTAAAAATAGAAATATTGTAGTCACTTGCTACAAAATGCGTGTAGTCACGTAGTTGTCCAACTCAGTCAATTTAATGCCACATAAGTTTGGTCAATGGTCAGAGGAGTTCAAAAAATAGAGTTTCATTGAGTTTAAGTATTCATTTGGCAAAGTAATGAGTAGAAGGGTCCAACTGACAAATGGAGTCAATTACAGGGGTTTCCCAGGTCATTCCGCCATATAAATATACATAGTTTGTTACAAAGTTAATGGGTGCTTGAGCATCCGGAAGACCTCATGTTGGTCTGCCCCTGCTTGTCAACTATCATTACTATCGCCTATTACCAACTACCTTTGCCATCAAAATATCATTGTTACCAACCACTAATATTAATCGTCATCACACCTACAACTTTCATCATTATAATTACAATTATATTTATTGTCGTCACCACTGTCCTCACCTTCATCGCCGCTATCAGCACCGTCACAATTAGTATCGCCGCCAATTACCACCAATACATCATCAATCATCACCATTAACACCACCAATTACTAATATCATCCAACTTTACGATCACTATCAATGTCCACCATCACGCTGGCCAGTCACTACAACATCAACCACCTCCATCATCATATCTATCACACCATCACCATTACTATCCACAGACATCAACCATTCTGATCAGTACCACCACAACTACATATCAACTCCCATCATTACTGGCGAACATAAATGTTTTATTTTCCTATCAAGTGGTGATTTTTTATTTTGCTTGATTTATACTTTTTAATATTTAATTACTTATGTATTTGAATTGTATATTCATTATGTTTATAAGTAAATAAATTATGCATAATCAGATATTGAAAAATAAGTAATTTTAATTGTTCAATATTAAAATTTAAAGTCAACTTCTTAATCATTAAAATTAAGATATTTTAATCTTAGTAAGAACAAATAAGACCTCAATATCTTAATAATGTTAAGATATGAACAATTGCCGATACAAGTAAAAAATGTTAAATTATGCCTATTCAAATGTTAAAAAAAAACATAATTAGAATTATTAAGATTTAGAAATAACTTCTTAATCATTAAAATTTAAATAATTTAATCTTAAAAAACAAGATTTTAGCATTCTTAATTTAATAATGTTAAAGATATGAACAATTGTCAATGCAGGTAAAAAATGAGTTAATGCTGAATCTAATTTTTTTCAAAACATTATATTGTGATATTATCTCTATCTTAAAAAGTCAAAAAAGCCATTTAATAAATTTTTTTCCTTTAAGTCATCTAATTTTTACAGTTGAGCTATAAAAACTAGATAAAGAAGAAAATTTGCTACAATTGCAAGAAATCAACAATAAGTTCCAATTACATCATGGCCAAAAGTTTTTTCATTTTACTCATAATTTATTCATATATTATCAACGCTTATCAAGTTTTAGCTCGTGATGATATTTATACCGAGGTTCATATCATTGATGGTCTTCCAAATAATGATATACCTATAAAGTTTCATTGTGCATCTAAAGACGATGATCTTGGATATCATTATCCTAAAGTAGGCGATGATTTTCATTTTCATTTCCTCCCGACTCTTATAGGTCAAACCCTTTTCTTTTGCCATTTTTGGTGGGGTGATAAACAAGCTTCTTTTGATGTTTATACTTATGACTTAAATGAATTTTGCTCTGGTGACTATCCTATTGATACTTGTATCTGGCAATTTAGAGAAGATGGTTTTTATTTTGGTCCTCAAATTGATCTATTAAAGAAAATGCATGATTGGAATTAATTGATTAATGAAAGAAAAAATGTTTGGAATTAATCAATGTAATGAATATTGTTGTATGTTTATTTTTTCTAAGTGTTCTATTGCTCTTTTTTGCATTTATTTTTGCCCTTGAAATTAATATCTTAGAGAAATATAAAAAAGATGATCTTATTTTAGATTTTATAATTTTATGATTTTATCAAACAAATCTACAATGAGCTTCACGAAAACCTTTTACATTTTATTCATCACCTTATATATCTTTAATATCTTTCAAATAACAGTGAACGATAGTAGGTTCATATTATTGATGCAGTAAACTTATGAAGTCATCTCTCCTCTCTCTGGAATCTCGCTTGTCACTCTCCTCTTTTTCAGACATCTCTCCCTTGCTTCTCTCCTCTCCCTGCCCAGTCTATCTCTCAATTTTCTTCTGCTAGTCTCTGTCTCACTTTATACAAACACAAATCATACAATACAAATGTATAATTTGTGTTTGTGTTTGTTTAAAGCGAGAGAGACTGGATATATAAATACAAATACATATCTCTCCGTCCTAAACACTTATAATTATACAAATACAAATACAAATCTATCCTTGCCCAATTCTCTTGTGTCTGTCTGTCTCTCTCTCACTTTATACGAGCACACATTATACAAATACAAATCTATAATTTGTGTTTATATAAAGAGAGAGAGACTGGATATACAAATGTTTGAACTCGATTCAATTGTATACGGGTATAAATTGTATACAGATATACAAATACACAATCATTGATACATATACATACTAATAGTAGTTACATATATAAAATTATTTAACTGATATACAAATAAAATCCACCCCTCTCCACTTTCTGCCCCTCTTACTCACCTCTCTCCCCCCTCTCTCAATCGTGGCTATATGCGAAAATTCTCCTTAAAAAAAATAATTTTAAATAAAATGTGGCAATGTCAAATGATCATATAAAAGTACAGTGGAACAAAGTCAAACTAACACGTCTAACATCATAAGTTATGATTCCTAACCAAATTTTTTTTGTAGATATTATTTAATATTAATTGACCATTTTTTAACTGGTCAATGGTTATGTAACAAGAAATTAATATGGCATAATTGATTTACTTTTTTTGAAAGAGCCAAAACAATTAGTAATACTTTTGACCAGATTTTAAGCTTCTNCTACGAATCGTAATTAACAAACTATAACTATGAAACATAATTAAATTATTTTGAGTGGCTATATGCGAAAATTCACCTTAATTTTTTTTAAAAATAAAATGTGGCAACGTCAAATGATCATATAAAAGTACAGTGGAACAAAGTCAAACTAACACGTCTAATATCATAAGTTATGATTCAAAACCAAATTTTTTTTGTAGATATTATTTAATATTAATTGACCATTTTTTAACTGGTCAATGGTTATGTAACAAGAAATTAATATGGCATAATTGATTTACTTTTTTTGAAAGAGCCAAAACAATTAGTAATACTTTTGACCAGATTTTAAGCTTCTCATTATACTTTGACTAAAAGTTTAATTGTTAATACAGGTAAAAATGAGTTAATGTCGAATTTGATTCCTTCAAAACATATTACTATATATATAGTCTTAAAAACTAAGCAAAAGAAAAACATTGTTGCAAAAAAATCTACAATGAACTTGAACAAAACCTTTTTTATTTTATTCATCACTTTATATATTTTTACTATCTGTCAAGCAGCAGTGAACGATAATGGCTTTCAATATGAGGTTCATGTTATTGATGCTCTTCCAAATAATATTATACCCTTAAAGTTTCATTGTTTCTCTGGAGACGACGATCTTGGATTTCATTATCCTAAAGTGGGCGATGATTTTCATTTTAAGTTCCGAATGAATATAGTTGAAAGCACCCGTTTTACTTGTCGTTTTTGGTGGGATAATAAAGAAAAAGCATTTGATGTTTTTAATAGGATCTTGATTATTAAACATTGTTCTGGTGACTTTCCTACTCGATTTTGTTATTGGAAAGTACAAAATGATGGTTTTTATGTAGGTCCTCAACTTGATCAAATGGAGAAAATGTATGATTGGCTGTAGAAATATTGGAATTGGTTGGATAATATTACTTTTGATTTATAAGTTATTGATAATTTTTGCATTTTGATTCATGTGTTGTATTTTCTTCGTTTATTTTATTTGTTATGTTTTGCTTTACGAGAATTAATTTGATTAATTATTTTGATTTTTATATGTATCCTCAGCTTGATCAATTAGTAAAAAAATGAATGATTGGTCATAAAAATATTGGAGAATTTGTAAGAGTAATATCTGGGTGTGTGCATTTAATTTTTCAATTAATTTTTTTAATATTCGATCTTGAATTTTATTTTATTTTTTGGGGGTTTGGAAGACATCTAATTCGTAACAAAATTCAGTTACTTGTTTTGGTTTGATTTTTCTCTTTTAGGTTGGTCCTTTTCGGTTATTAAGTTATGATATATATATATATATATATATATATATATATATATATATATATGAATGACAATATAAGAATAACTGTTAAAATAAAATAAAATGTGGCAATGTCAAATGATCACTTAATTATTATTTTTTCTAAATTCAATTTATACGATTGAATAATCAACACTATTTATAAGATATTAATACATATTTAATTATATAGTTAAACACTCATGGTCTCTTGTAAAACCATAATAGAACAAGTCAACAAAAATAAACTTGCATACGTAATATCATAACCAAAATAAAATGTAGATATTATTTAGGGAAACTTGCATAAATTCACTCGTTTAAGAGCTAGTTACTTAGATACCCTCTAGTTTGCAATATTACGCATCTAACCATATTTTAGTACGTCCAGATATGTTCAGATACATCCAGATATTTGTATCTCTGTCACGCTCCGAGCTTACACCTTGGACATGGACGACACTCGGAGACCATTGCCGACTTCAAGCGAACATTTGGCCTCGCTAACTATGACTCACATGACTCTATAAGATACATGAAAGCTTAAACAGATGATCATTTTAAATATTTAAAGAAAAGCTTTAAAACACCATCTTGAAATACCTAACATGATTCATAAGTTTAAATAAACATCTGGAAAAAACAATGGAAAACATCTAACCCTGTATGCCTATGAAACCTCTATTGTTCAAGATAGATGTAGGGATAAGACCCACAACGCCTCAAATACTATTAAAACTGAATATGAAAATGGAGTCTCCCAGAAGCAAGTAGACCTCACAGAAAACTGTTTACGAGTGCAAGGTGATCTCAACGAAATATCTATTGATGATCCTAAACATCTGCATCTGCATCATGAAACGATGTAGGTCTAATGACATCAATATATGAAATGTACGAGAATGTAATATGATTGAATAAAATCATTACTGAACTGAGGACTAGATACATATCAAGGAAAACAATGTATAAACAAGTAGTGAAAGCTATTTGTACTTTACAATAAGGTATGCAATATAAGCAATATGAAAGTAAAAAACTTTACTCTATGGAGAGTTTCTCTAACTGACAACCATTACTATGAGCCTAGCGATGATACAACGTCTCATCCACGCTGCAAAGGTCATCCTATACTTTGTCGAGGGTATAAGATGCTGACTATAATTGTGGATCCACCTAATAAGCCTTCTTGAGGCAGTGAGTAATCCCCCGAAAAGTCGGCAAGATCCTATCATACGTTGGCTACATAATTTTATGGGGCTTTGAGTTAAAAAAAGATAAACTTTTACTCAATTCGGTGCTTGATACTACTCTAAAAACAATCAATGTCAATTATGCTCAATCACTCTTTACAGATAAAAGGACTATTACTTTACTTTATTTTCACTTTTCTTTTTATACTCTTTCTCTTTCTCAACTGTTGAATAGTACATATGAAACCATTTGATTCTTTCTTTAAAAACTCTTTTCAAAACAAGCATTTAAAACGTATACTCATGGATTTACATTTTAAGTCCGAAATCAATGTATAAAAATCTCAAATACTAATCTCCATATATATGACTTTTATAAACATTTGGGTTCATGTGATATGAAGCATGAACAACAAATTTTAGAAGTTAATAATCATAATAGAAATCAAAATTTCAATGGTTAAGGAGTTTGAATCTAGAATAAGAACACAACTAAATTCAAATTTCAAGATATAATAGATAAAACTATGAACATAACCTTTTAATGACTGAATTTAGATGTAGGACGTGAGAACGAACTTGGTCTATCGCTATGAGTAGCCTTACGTACCTGGAAGAATAAAGTTCTTGACAAAATTGAAAAAAAAAATGCTTGAAAACCCTAGCTTTCTCCACTTGAATCCTTGCTCTAAGACTTGGAAGCGTTAATAAGAGTAATATGTCGATTAACATTGTTTAGAACCTTATTTAGGTATAAAAATATTGGGGTTTAAAGCTTAGATGGGGTGAAAAAAGACTGAACTATCCTTCTTAAAAAGCTAATGAAAACCTTCCACGGGGCTATCTACAGTTAATAGTTTGCTCTACCGTAGACCCCATCGGTAGAATTCATATTAAATTTAAGTCTCAGAATTTCACTTTACGAGTCCAAACTACAGCCCATAAGAATTTCTACGGACCGTAGATCCAATCCATATAATTTATACTAAATTTCAGGCTCAAAAGTTCATTTTATAGATCCAAACTACGACCCGTAGAATGGTTCTGTAGTTCTCTGCCTCATCAGAAAGATCTGTTGTAGTAATATCTGGTAAAACGGTCATAACTTTTTACTCCGAACTCAAAATGAGGCAAACTTGGTAGCTTCAGAAAGAAGACTCAAAGAACTTTAATTTGGTAGGTTATGGGTCACCTAATATATTATGTGCTGAGAGATATGATCATTTGAAGTTGACGTAAGTAGAATTTTATGTCAAAATCTAATCGGTAAGGAAGCTTTCAACTCGACTTTGTGCTAGGGAATTCATGTGACATTAATTCATAATTATCACACTAAAGAGTTGACCTTAATACCTAAGAACAATTTAAGGATCACTCAATACGACCTTACACGGAAATGAAGAACGGTTCAAACCTTAGCTTAGAAACTTTTGGGGTGTTACAATCTCGAATACATAGGATCAAAATTAGGAGTAATTTGTTCTAGGTAGATTGTATTCAAGTGGATTCACATGTATCTGGGATACATAACAAATCTCGATTGCCTCCTTCACCTCTCTCCCATCTCGCTCGCCACTCTTCTATGTATTTAGTATCCCAGATATATGTGAATCACACCAGATACATGTGTATAGTGTGTATTGAGTGTGATTCACATGTATCTAGCATACATAACGAATCTCGCTCGCCTCCCTCCCGTCTCGCTTTCCTCTCTCCTTGTTTTAGTGTATTTGTTAACAAAATACATGTATCTAAGTATATCTGCTTCAATATATGATAGAAAACTCTTAATAAATGGTAAGATACATAATATTATATTTTAAAAGTATATGTAATAATATATATTGTAGTGAAGTATATCTAATTATGTAGTTTTTCCAATTACTTAATACTAGTTGACCATTTCTTTACTGGTCAATGGGCATGTACCAATAAATTAGTATGATACTTATAATTTTTTTTTTTTTTTTTTTGTGTAAGGTTCTAAATAAATAATTAACACTCCTAATTTGACTAAACTTTATTCTTCACATTTGACCAAAAATATTTCTAGATATATATGGAAAATTATTAATACAAGTAAAAATAAGTTGATCCTGAAACTAATTCTTTCAAAACATTATATTATGGTCTTGTTTCAATCTTAAAAAGTCAAAAAGTCATTTAACAAAAAAAATTCCTATTAAATCACATAATATCTACAGTTTGGCTATAAAAACTAGCTAAAGAAGAGAATTTGCTACAATTGCAAGAAATCAACAATTATAAGTTTCAATTATATCCATCATGACCAAAAGCTTTTTCATTTTGTTGATAATTTTCTTGTATATAACCACTGCTTATGAAGGTGCCCTAGTTGGGAAACCCGATGCTTATATTGAGGTTCATGTTGTTGATGCTCTTCCAAATAATGATATACCCTTAACGTTTCATTGTGCATCAAAAGATGATGATCTTGGATATCATCATCCTCAAGTAGGCAATGATTTTCATTTTCATTTCTACCCTAAACTTTTCGGACATACCCTTTTCTTTTGTCATTTTTGGTGGGGTAACAAACAAGCAACGTTTGATGTTTATACTTATGAGTTAGGTACTAATTGCTCATGGGATAAGAGTGATATTGAATATTGTTATTGGAAAGTACAAGAAGATGGCTTTTATATGGGTCCTAGCCTTAATGAAGTAAAGAAAATGCATGATTGGAATTAGTAATAATAAGAAAAAACATATGTATGGAGTTGGTAAGAGTATATATTAATTATATATATCCATATGAATGAATGTTGTTTAGGTTAATTTTTCCAAGCGTTCTTTTTTCCATTATATCCTTTTTTTTTGTTTTTGCAATTTTTCTTGCCCTATAAGAGTGCTAACATCCACAAAAGAGACTAGTATTACTATGTTAAATTTGAACGAATTTAGTTTAATGTTTTATTCATATGAGGTATCCGTTTAATATCACTCATATGATTACACTATTGAAAAACTGTTAAAAATTGATCTGAAAAATTGACCTTGACAAAAATCAACCACTTTTTTTGGAAAATATCAACTTCATGAGAGAGAGAGAAATAATAAGAAATGAAAACTGTAGTGATTGTCTTCATTTTTTGGGGCAAAGAAGGTGGAAGACGGTGGTGACAGATCTAGAAAAAATACAAGGAAGAAGAAAAATGATGTAAAAATACCTCTCACGTGTCAATTTCATGTGTATTACATTCATTATGCCATGTAAGCGATTTGAGTGATTCAAATTCAAATACATTGAGTTGTTATCTATTGTTTTAAAAGCTTTTCTTTATATCGCACTATTGTTATTGCTTTTATATTGAAATGAGTTGAGATTGAGTTGAGACGAGGTAAGTGTTTCTTTAGTTCCAGTTCAAGCTTATGTCATGTTTTATATTTCCCCTTGCATGCTCGTACATTCCATGTACTGATGCCATTTGGCCTGCATCTTTTATGATGTAGATACAAGAAATCAGGATCATCAACCGACGCTCCGTTGATCTAGTCGTGTTCCAGAGTTGTTTGGTGAGCCTCATTGCTTCCGGAGGATCCCTCATTTATATTTTATCATTCCAGTTTTATTATTAGGACGTCGTGGATCTTGTCTTGATGTCCATCTCAGTTAGTAGAGGCTTCATAGATAGACAGTAGTAGTACACGAGTCTTTTTCATTTACTTTGTTAAATGTTGAGACTTGAGTTGCCCTTGTGGTCAGTTTGAATATTTTAAATGTTCTAAGTTAAGCATTTGAGACTTTTGAGTTAAAGCTTTCTTTTGAGGTTATCTTATTGTAAGTAAGTCTTTCGCTGAGAGTTGAGCCAGGCCAATGGTTCGCTTGGATCAGCAATGGTTCTCGAGTGCGGGCCACGTCCAGGGTGTAAGATTGAGGAGTGACATATTTCATATTTAGATACACATAATTAGATGTATATGATTACTATGTGTTTGAAATACATATTTTTGGATATAACGTATGAAATTGATACTTGATACATTAAATTATACATAGAAAAAGATACATGAAATAATACTAGATCATATAAATATATACATGAAATTAATACTGGACACATATAACAAATACATGAAATTAATACTAGATACTTCTATGATACATATGAATATACTTGTATGATACTCATGTGTCTAAATGTTTAGTTTGTTGGATACATCATATATTGATAATAGATACATCAAATTAATGAATTTATTATTTTAAGAGTAATAAAATGAAATTAATCAAATAATATGACCAAGCCATACATGTTTTTGTCTTTTATTATTAATAATAATGAATTTATTATTTCAAAACATAATAAAATGAAATTAATTAAGCATAGATACACTCCTTGATCCGTCTTATATTAAAGGATTTGATTAATTTAAACTTTCAAAATTAATTGTCCATGTATTCTGAAAAATCTCAATTACTCCTCTAATTAAGGAAATCAATTACAACTAATTAATTTACATAATATATATATATATATATATATATATATATATCGATTTTAAAATTTGACTACATGTATCTCGCGAATTTCAGACTGGTGTATCCTAAGCGTGAAATATGGTAGAGGAAGTAATATTTGAAACTACATGGAAACTTAGTAATTAGGGGATTTGGCTCCCCTCCATTACCCCTTCCATCCATTTCGTCAAGTGCACATCTAGATGAGAGACATGTGTCCTATTTAAATTTTAAAGGTGAGATTTTACTACATTAACAAATATTATAACCATAGTTAAAGTCAACCAATTTTGGAAAACTACTCCCTAAATGTGGTAAGAACAAGATATTTTCTATAAATTTTGATATTCATTAATTTCATTTTATATTTTTGTATTTAAATATTAAATTGTATGATTTTTAAGGTGAGAATCAACTAAACAATTTTTTGTGATAATAAACTTTGTTCTTAAAATATTCTACATGCTGAGAAACGAAAAAAAAAGAGGTGAATATTTATCAATGTAGACAAAAACCTTAAAATAAAACAATGGGAAATAAAAAAAAAAAGGAGAAATTATTAGAATTACAAATGTAAAATATCAAAATTACCATACTTTAGTAAGAGGAGAAAGTGTGGCTACGTACTGTGTTTGAAGGGAGAAAAGAAAGTATGTTTTAAAATTTGTTTTTCGGGAATAAAAGAAAATTTTAATATTTGAATATAAAAATATAAGATGAAATTAATGAATATCAAATTTATAGAGAATATTTTGTTTTTACCATATTTAGGGAGTAGTTTTTCAAAATTGATTGGCTTAACTATGATTATAATATTGGTTAATGTAGTATAATCTTGACCTTTAAAATTTAAATAAGACACATGTCTCTCATTTAGATGTGCACTTGATGAAATGGAGGGAAGGGATAATGGAAAGGAGCCGGATCCAATCTATACTACTGGGATTTATATGGTTTTCCCTAATTAACACTCCTAATTTGACTAAACTTTATGCTTCTCATTTGACCAAAAATATTTCAAGATATATATGGAAAATTATTAATACAAGTAAAAATAAGTCCATCCTGAATCTAATTCTTTCAAAACATCATATTATGGTCTTGTTTCAATCTTAAAAAGTCAAAAAGCCATTTAACAAAAAAGATTCCCTATTAAATCACATAATATCTACAGTTTGGCTATAAAAACTAGCTAAAGAAGAGAATTTGCTACAATTGCAAGAAATCAACAATTATAAGTTTCAATTATATCCATCATGACCAAAAGCTTTTTCATTTTGTTGATAATTTTCTTGTATATAACCAATGCTTATGAAGCTGCCCTAGTTGGGAAACCCGATGCTTATATTGAGGTTCATGTTGTTGATGCTCTTCCAAATAATGATATACCCTTAACGTTTCATTGTGCATCAAAAGATGATGATCTTGGATATCATCATCCTTCAGTAGGCGGTGATTTTCATTTTCATTTCTACCCTAAACTTTTCGGGCATACCCTTTTCTTTTGTCATTTTTGGTGGGGTAACAAACAAGCTATGTTTGATGTTTATACTTATGAGTTAGGTACTAATTGCTCATGGGGTCAGAGTGCTATTGAATACTGTTATTGGAAAGTACAAGAAGATGGCTTTTATATGGGTCCTAGCCTTAATGAAGTAAAGAAAATGCATGATTGGAATTAGTAATAATAAGAAAAAACATATGTATGGAGTTGGTAAGAGTATATATTAATTATATATATCCATATGAATGAATGTTGTTTGGGTTAATTTTTCCAAGTGTTCTTTTTTCCATTATATCCTTTTTTTTGTTTTTGCAATTTTTCTTGCCCTTTAAGAGTGCTAACATCCACAAAAGAGATTAGTGTTACGATGTTAAATTTTGAACGAATTTAATTTAATGTTTTATTTATATGAGGTATACGTTTAATAACACTCATATGATTATACTATTAAAAAACTGTTAAAACTTGATCTGAAAAATTGACCTTGACAAAAATCAATCAATTTTTTTTTTGGAAAATATCGACTTCATGAGAGAGAGAGAAATTATTTTTTCTGGCAAAGAAGGTGATGACAGATCTAGAAAAAAATACAAGGAAGAAGCCGACGAAAAAAATTGGTCTAAAAATACCTCTCACGTGTCAATTTCATATGTATTATACTCATTATGTCATGTCACTAAAAAATATTTAAGCAATTCAAATACAAAATGATAGAGATGTTCAATAAATATAAGGTTGGATAAAGGTCTCAAAATGAACCTTATGAACAACTTCAAAGGACCAAAATTATAATTTTTTGCGGCTTTATATGACTGAAATAATGGAGACTATAAATAAGATTATTAATATAGTTAAACACTCTTAGGGCCCGTTTAGTCATGCGATATGGTATCATGATATCATAATATGGAATTATGATATGAAATTGAAGTTTTGTTTGGACATGCGATATGAAATTTTTGTGTTGTATATTTTCTCATAAACATAAGAATCACTTAAGTTGTAAAATTATTAAAATAGTCTCAATTGTTTATTCAATCTTACCAAATAAACAAAAGTTTATAAAATCGCATAATAAATTATTACAAAGCTATTTGTTCTCTACTTAAGTAACTGTTTTATCTAACTTTAATTCAATAAAAAAAATTGAACATAAATTGTAGTGTACTAGTCTTTAATTAATATAATCCTCCCACATAGTACGGACAATTTCCTCACGTCGAACTTGCATTTCTCGATCATATGACCGAGAAGACGAACCAACATTGTTACTTTGAGTTGTAATAAATACAAAACAGTAGAAGTAATAAATTAGGTGTTGGAGTAAATGAAGAGAACAAATTTATTACTCAACAATCGGTTGATGTGAGTTAAAGTGACTATATGTTGGTGAGAATAATAAATTTTATGTCGGTGAGAATAATAAATTTTAAAAAGTAATGATGTGATTATAAATTTTATTTACATATGAAATAAATGGTTAGTAGATATAAATGTGGGGTTGTTTTAACAAAATATAAACTTGTGGATCAATTTTTGTATTAAAAATATCTCAAATCATGATATGAAATTCTCAGATCATGGTTTTTGGAGAATATGGAATCATATCTAATGATATGGAATTATGAGATGGAATCAATGTAAAATCGCATGTCCAAACACTGATTCTATATCGTGATATGATATCGCATGACCAAACGCCTACTTAGTCTCTTGTAAAACATAATAGAACAATTAATGAGAATAATCTTACACGCCTAATATCATAAACAAAATTAAATGTAGATATTATAATTTGATACAAGTTGACCATTTCTTTACTGGTCAATGGCCATGAACCAAGAAAATAGTATGATACTTATAATTTTATTTTATTGGTGTAAGAGCCTAAACAAATAAATAAAACTCCTAATTTGATCAAACTTTATCCTTCTCATTTGATCAAAATAAATTCAAGATATTGAGAATTGTTGATACATACAAGTAACTCCACTACTAATATATAAGAGGGAATAAGCACACACGTCTCGGTCGACGTATGTATTGCCTCCTATGGTTCAAAAAGAAAATTAGGAAAAATTGCTACTGAGATTAGAGACCCATTTAGCTAGAAAAGAATTTGGTTGGGGTACTTTTTATACTCTTGAAGAAGCTTCTGAGGTTTATCAATCTAAGAAATTTGTGTTTCAGGAGAAGTTGGAAAAGGCTAAAAATGCAAATGTGGAAAAGGTTATTTCTGCAAAATTTGAACTTAGATCTTCTTCTTCGAGTGATCTGCCATTAATGGCTGATTCTCAAAATACAGATTCATCAAATGGTCCGACATAGATTGAAGAAGGTCAATTGTTTGTTGGGTTGGGTGCGGGTTAGAATATGGATGATGTTTTTTTTTTTTCATTTTTGGATAATTTATTCTGATTGGGAGTTTTCCGTTAAAAGAGGGCTATATGTGATAAGTTTGGTAACGGTAGGGATAAGAATAACTTCGTTTTAACGATAAGGACATAGTCAACCAATAAAACAAAGTTAAGGGGTATTTTTGACCCTTTTCCCTAATATGTATCCATATATATAAATGAAAGTTGTTTGGGTAAATTTTTCCAAGTGTTCTCTTGCATTTTTTTTGTTTTTGCCTTCAAGAGTACTAATATCCACAAAAGAGATTAGTATGATACTTATAATTTTATTTTATTTTTGTGTAAGGTCCTAAAAAAATAATTAACACTCCTAATTTGACTAAACTTTATGCTACTCATTTGACCAAAAATATTTCAAGATATATATGGACAAATATTAATACAAGTAAAAATAAGTCGATCCTGAAATTAATTCTTTCAAAACGTTATATTATGGTCTTGTTAATTTCAATCTTAAAAAGTCAAAAAACCATTTAACAAAAAGAACTTCCCTATTAAATCACATAATATCTACAGTTTGGCAATAAAATCTAGCTAAAGAAGAATTTTCTACAATTGCAAGAAATCAACAATTATAAGTTCTAATTACTATATCTATTATGACCAAAAGCTTTTTCATTTTATTGCTAATTTCCTTGTATATAACCAATGTTCATGAGAAGGCCAATGTTACTATTGAGGTTCATATTATTGATGCTCTTCCAAATAATGATATACCCTTAACGTTTCATTGTGCATCAAAAGACGATGATCTTGGATATCATCATCCTAAAGTGGGCGATGATTTTCATTTTCATTTCGTACCTAGAGTTTGGTTCGCGCATACCCTTTTCTTTTGTCATTTTTGGTGGGGTAACAAAGAAGCAATGTTTGATGTTTACAATGATGACTTAAATTCTAACTGCTCACATGATGAAAAACCTATTGAATATTGTTTTTGGGAAGTACAAGAAGATGGCTTTTATATGGGTCCTAACCTTGGTCAATTAAGAAATTTGCATGATTGGAGTTAGTAGTAAGAAAAAAAAATTTGAATGGAGTTTGTAAGAGTATATTAATATATATATCCATTTGAATGAATATTGTTTCTCTTAATTTTTCCAAATGTTGAATAGTACAAATAAAAATGATTGGAAATTTCATCAAAGAATATGTATAGAAAAAAGAAAGGCAAAACAATTCAGTGTGTACAGACAGACTCGTAGTCAACAAGACAGTAAAGTAAGTAAAAATGAATTAATATTGAATATAATTTTTTCAAAACATTATTACAATCTTATCACAATTTTTAAAAAGTCAAAAACCATTTAATAAATATGTCCCTAAGTCACCTAATTTTTACAATTGAGCTATATAAAAACTAGCTAAAGAAGAAAAATTGCTACAATGGCAAGAAATCAACAATTATAAGTTTCAATTATAACCATCATGACCAAAAGCTTTTTCATTTTATTGATAATTTTCTTGTATATAACCAATGCTTATCAAGGGGCTCTAGTTGTGATGACAGAATATTATACCGAGGTTCATATTGTTGATGCTCTTCCAAATAATGATATACCCTTAACATTTCATTGTGCATCAAAAGACGATGATCTTGGGTATCATCATCCTAGAGTGGGCGACGATTTTCATTTTGAGTTTATCCCTCGAATTTGGTTTGGACATACCCTTTTCTTTTGTCATTTTTGGTGGGGTAACAAACAAGCAAAATTTGATGTTTATAATCATCACTTAGATGTTTACTGCTCATGGAATGTGAATACAATAAGTTGTTTCTGGAAAGTACAAGGAGATGGCTTTTATATGGGTCCTAGCTTTTATGAAGTAAAGAAAATGCATGATTGGAGTTAGTAATAAGAAAAAAAAATATATGTATGAATGATGCTTTGTGTTAATTTTTCTAAGTGTTCTTTTTCCATTTTTATTCTTTTTTTTCTTTGTGCAATTTTTCTTGCCTTAATATCCACAAAAGAGATTAGTGTTACGATGTTAAATTTTAATGAATTTAATTTAATATTTTATTTATATGAGGTGTATGTTTAATATCATTCATATGTTTACACTATCAAATATCTGTTAAAATTGATCCGAAAAATTGACCTTGACAAAAATCAATCATTTTTTTTAAAAAAAGATCGACTTCATAAGAGAGAGAGAAATAATAAGAAATGAAAATTGTAGTGATTGTCTTCATTTTTCTTCGGCAAAGAAGGTGAAAGGCGGTGGTGACAGATCTAGAAGAAAATACAGGGAAGAAGCAGACGGAAAAAAATTGGTCTAAAAATATCTTTCACGTGCCAATTTCATGTGTATTACACTTATTACTTATTATGTCATGTCAACGAAAAATATTTAAGTAATTCAAATTTAAAGTAATAGAGGTGTTCAATAATTATAAGACTGGATAAAGGTGTCAAAATTAACCTTATAGACAACTTCTAAGGGACCAAAATTATAACTATTTGTGGCTTTACATGATTGAAATAATGGACACTATCAATAAAAAATAATAATATATATAGTCAAACACTCGTAGTCTCTTGTAAAACATAATAGAACAAATTAATGAGAATAAACTTACACGCCTAATATCATAAACAAAATAAAATGTAGATATCATATACTAGTTGACCATTTCTTTACTGGTCAATGGTCATGAACCAAAAAAATAGTATGATACTTGTAATTTTATTTTTTTGGTGTAAGAGCCTAAACAAATAACTAAAACTCCTAATTTGATCAAACTTTATGCTACTCATTTGAACAAAATAAATTCAAGATATTGAGAATTGTTGATATAACAGTGAATAAGCACACATGTCTCGATCGACGTGTGTGCTTTTCAGAAATATCTATTAAGTTTGAGGATAATTTAGTCATTTTAAATTTATTATAATTGCTTGCAAATTAGGACTTTCAAAATATCACATCTACCACATATATTATTTAAAAATTACGTTTAAAAATATTATAAAAATAATTGAAAACAAAATTATAAAATTTAAACAAATAAAACAAGGGAAACTTTTGCAAATAACCACTATAATAAACTTAATTATGCATCATAGCTATAGTTTGCATATTTACGGGTTGTAGCTATAGTTTAAGCTGCCTCATTTGTATAATTCGTGGATTTGTATAATTCGCAGGTTTGTATAATTCGCGGGAACATTTGTATAGTTCAGTTATTTTTGTATAAACTTGAAATAACGAATTTATACAATTACAAACATC
>NW_026033429.1:0-876 GCF_019186545.1 Solanum stenotomum
AGTTTTTAATTGGAACCTACAACAATTTAATGTAAAAAATGCCTTTTTACATGGAGACTTAGATGAGGAGATCTATATGGAGGTGCCACCTGCTTTTGAAAGCAAGAAGGGAATGGTGTGTAGACTGAAGAAGGCACTCTATGGATTAAAGCAATCACCTCGTGCATGGTTTGGAAGATTTACAAAGGTTATGATCAAGCTAGGGTATCGACAAAGTCAAGGAGACCACACCTTGTTCATACGACACTCAAAAATAGGAAAAGTGACAGCATTGTCGGTTTATGTGGATGACATCATAGTAACAGGTGATGATTCAGAGGAGATACAAAATTTGAAGAAGTGTTTACTCAAGGAATTTGACATCAAAGAGCTTGGGAAATTAAAGTATTTTTTGGGAATCGAAGTGGCACACTCAAAACAAGGAATCTTTATTTCCCAACAAAAATATGTGCTTGATTTGTTGAAAGAAACAGGAAAATTAGGGTGTAAACCAGTGGCTACACCAATTGAATACAATCATAGATTGTGCAATGCTCCAGAAGATTCAGTGGTAGATAAAGGCTTGTATCAAAGGTTTGTAGGGAAATTGATTTACTTGTCCCATACAAGGCCGGACATTGCATTTGTTGTAAGTGTTGTTAGCCAATTTATGCATGATCCTAGAGAAATGCATCTTCAAGCTGTCAACCGGATTCTACAATATCTTAAAGGAAGTCCAGGAAAAGGAATATTATTCAAAAGAGGAGGAAACATGGTTTTAGAAGCTTATACAGATGCGGACTATGCTGGTTCATTAGTGGATCGAAGGTCAAGTTCTGGATATTGCACCTTCTTTGGAGGAAATCTGATGACTTGGAGGAGTAAAAAACAAAATGT
>NW_026033430.1:0-677 GCF_019186545.1 Solanum stenotomum
GGGTAAGTTGATCAAACTGGATAAATATCGTATAATTGGCATGGAATTGAGTATTGTTACTTATGGCCTTTGAAAAGGGTGGTAAGATGGCTTGATCTCTTAGTATTAATATAATTGTTATTGGTTGGTTTGATCCACCTTTGGTGGAGGTGGTTATTTGTTGTATTATTGTGAATTGAGGCCATGAAGGGCATTATGTAAATGTTATTATATTGTTGTATTATTATACACATATGAGGCTATATGTAAAGTCCTATATGAAGCTATATGTAGAGTTTGATGTGAAGCTATATGTGAAGGTATGATGTGAATGAGTTTTATATGANTGATGTGAATGAGTTTTATATGAAGCTATATGTGAAGATATGATGTGAATGAGTTCTATGTGATCTTGTGATGATCCTATGTAAAGTGGATAGCATTGTGAGTTAAAGTATGACTTCTCATGATGTATATATGAAATGATGTTGGATTATAAAGTATCCTTAAATGAAAATGTTGTGACTTGGTTGGTAGACTAAAGTGTCCCTCCTTGTTACTTAAAGTCTTGAATGCATAAATGTGTGAAGTGGGCAAAACTAAGAAATGGTGCCATTTCTATAAATACTAAAAGAGGAATTCTAGGCCAAGACTTGAATCGGCAAAATTGAGAAATGGTGCCCTTTCATAAGTCTAGC
>NW_026033432.1:0-846 GCF_019186545.1 Solanum stenotomum
CTAAGATGGAAAAAGGCAAGAGTATCGATATAGAGCTAACTGAGGAGGATTTGAGGATGAAATTACGGCGGCTCAAACAAGAGATCCAAGAAACCAGAGAAAGGAGAATAGAAGTGGAGTTTGCCACTGCAATCGCACGAACAGCAAATGCGGCACTAGACATGGAATTGGCAGCAAAGATGACAAAATATGCTGTTATAGATGAAGAGACAGCTGCCGTGCGGAAGAAGCGCGATGCCCTCAAGGAGATAACCTTGATGCTTCAGAAGCCATGTGGAAAACACTTTTTCTTCAGCCAAGAAGCCACCAACAGTGATCCCAAAGGCGCTAGACCTGAAACTACTGAAGAAGATACTGGGGAGGAAATTGTCTATAGGCCTCCTCTTCAGGGACGGTGGAAGGAAGGAAATGGGAAAACCACCCTCGAAGAATATGAGTTTACTCCCCGTGATTAATGCGACAATCAGAAAAGAATGGCTTGGGTAGAGGCACATTTTATCTTTTAGGAGCTTTAATTCCTGCTTTTCACTTTCCTTGTAATCTTCGAGAAATGAATGAATGAAAATGAAACTTCATTTGTATTCGAACTACGTAGGGCCTGAATTCTCCCTTTGGAGATACGTAGGCAGCCTTTCAAGGCCCGGCCCCTATCTTTTAAAAAATTTCTTTTCCCCTTCATTCTACAAGGAAACATTGAGTTCAGATCAACGAATGCCCAGAGATGCAGCAAGAAGACCTTAGCTCAACGCAATTTAATCTTTCCGAGTCACCAACCCCAACATAAAAACGAGCAAATTCCTGCTTGTTCGAAAGTCAGTCCCATTATTCGTGGGTTAACATGTTCTC
>NW_026033433.1:0-218 GCF_019186545.1 Solanum stenotomum
AAAAAATCGCCTGAACCGGACACCCGAGTCCCGAGTTATGGCCGTTTGAAGTATCCTAAATTCAAAGCCACCTTCCACCTTTAAGATGCTGAATTTCAAACGGCCGTAACTTTCGGCTCGAACGTCCGTTCGACGCAATCTTTTTTTTGAAACCTCGTATTTTTTCGAGATCTATGTGAGGAACCCATCTACCTTGTCTGAATTTCCTTTTATTTTTT
>NW_026033434.1:0-630 GCF_019186545.1 Solanum stenotomum
CTTTACTTCAATAGAAAAGTCAATGTCACGATCAGAAGGGAGACCAGGCAGATCGGCAGGAAACACATCTGTAAACTCTCGAACAATAGGTACTGAATCAACGGTAGGACCCTCCCTACTAACATCTCTAACATAAGCTAAATAAGCCAAACACCCGCTAGCTATCAACCTCTGGGTCCGAACAAAAGATATCATCCCAACTGGCGTGCGACTACAAGAGCCCTGCCACACCACTGGTGGAATACCAGGCATGGCTAAAGTAACGGTCTTAGCGTAGCAATCCAAGACCGCATGGTGGGGAGATAACCAATCCATACCCAAAATCAAATCAAAATCCACCATATCAAGCAAAATAAGATCAACCCTAGTGTCTCACCTCTGAATAGTAACCACACAGGATCTAAATACCTGATCCACTACTAAAGAATCACCTACCGGGGTCGAAACATGCAACGGCTCAACCAATAGCTCTGGGATCATACTCAATCGAGGATCACAATAAACAGATATATAGGAATAAGTAGAGCCTGGATCAAATAAGGCGGATGCGGGGTGATGGCATAATAACACTGTACCTGTGATCACCTCGTCCGAGGTCTCAACATCTGCTATAGCTGGAGCTGCATAAAA
>NW_026033435.1:0-2741 GCF_019186545.1 Solanum stenotomum
TTGGCATAAGGATTACATTGTGCCTGCAACTTCAAAAAAGGCTCACAATGCATGTTTGTATCCTATTAGTGATTATGTTGCTTATTCAAACCTGAATGGTTCCTACATGGCATTCCTGACTTCTCTTTCAAATGTTTCTGAGCCTCACACATTCAAGGAAGCCTCCACAAGTCCAAATTGGGTGCATGCAATGCAAGAGGAGATTGCTACCTTAGAACTCAACAAGACATGGTCCATTGTGCCTTTGCCTCCGGGTAAAAGGGCTATTGGGTCTAAATGAGTGTACAAAGTCAAACTCAAGGCCACAGGAGAAGTGGAAAGATATAAAGCTAGGTTGGTTGCCAAGGGTTATAGTCAACAGACAGGGTTAGATTATCATGAAACTTTTGCACCTGTTGCTAAAATGGTCACAGTCAGGATTGTTATTAGTGTAGCAGCCTCACACAACTGGCCTTTTTATCAGATGGATGTCTATAATGCCTTCTTACAAGCTGATCTCAGTGAAGAAGTGTACATTGGAAATGCCACAGGGATTTCAAAGGCAGGGGGAACAAAAGGTGTGTAAGCTGCTGAAGTCCTTATATGGCTTAAAGCAAGCCTCCAAGCAGTGGAATATAAAGCTTATTGAAGTATTGTTGGATACTGGTTATACACAAAGTTCACATGATCATTCTCTTTTCACAAAAAAAAAATGGTCATGAAATAGCTGTGATTCTCATCTATGTAGATGATCTGCTTTTGACAGGAAATAGTCTTCAGTTGATACAAGAGTTGAAAGACTCACTGCATAACAAATTCAAGATGAAAGACCTTGGTGATCTCAAATATTTCCTAGGCATTGAAATCTTGAGATCCAAAACAGGTATACTGCTTAACCAGAGGAAATATGCACTTGAACTAATCTCAGATACTGGGCTTAGTGGTGCAAAACCAGCAAATACACCTCTAGAAGCTAACATTAAACTCACCACAGTAGAGCATGATGAATTACTTGGAGTCACTGATGATTGTGTACTTAAGGATGTCACAAGCTATCAGAGGTTAGTTGGTAGATTGTTGTACCTTACAATTACTAGGCTTGATATCAGCTTTGCAGTTCAGGTATTATCATAGTTTATGCAGCAACCTAAGGTGTCACACTGGGAAGCAACTTTGAGATTGGTAAGGTACATCAAAAGAAGTCCTGGTCAAAGCATATTATTAAGCAGCAAAAAGAGTTTACAACTGGAGGCATTCTGTGATGCAGACTGGGCTGTTTGTCCTAACACTAGGAGGTCTGTAACTGGTTACATGGTGAAGCTGGGGGACTCTCTTATATCCTGGAAATCCAAGAAACAACACACAGTGAGCAGAAGCTCTGTAGAAGCTGAATATAGGAGTATGACAAGTGCTGTGGCAGAAGTTGTTTGGCTGGTATGATTACTGAAGGAATTGAATGTTGTCGTCATTACACCTGTGAAGTTGTATTGTGATAGCAAAGCAGCAATGCAAATTGCTGCCAACCCCATATTTCACGAAAGGACCAAGCACATAGAAATTGACTGTCACTTTGTGAGGGAAAGAATCAAGAGTGGATTGATACTGCCCACCTATGTCAATACCAAACAACAACTAGCTGATCTACTTACAAAGGGTTTAGGTGCAGCTCCTCATCATATGTTATTATCCAAGCTTGGAGTCTTCAATTTATACTCAGACTGCAGCTTGAGGGGGAATATTGAGGAATAGCTAAGAGCTAAGTGTTAACAGAAAAGTGAGCTGGAGGAGGTTGTTAGAAGTTAGTTACATATATGTTAGTTAAAACAGAATTAGTTAGAAAATGCATTCAACACACTGGTGTGTACTTCTATATAAAAGGAGATATTTCTCCTTTATTGCATTCGATTGCTATAGAATTATAAGTTATCCTGCAGATTTCAAAAGCAAAAGAAAGCAAGGATTAAATGTTTCTCCAGGAGGTAACAACAATGGTTATAGATCAAATAATCTCACTCAAAATGCAGGTCCTAGTTTCAGGCCCTATGCTAACTATGCAGCTAATGAAGGACAGAGACATGGCATTCAACTCACTGAGGAGGAATACAATTATGTGCAGAATCTCAGACTCAATTCAACTTCATCTGAGGTCAAAGATGTGGGTGAATGCAAAGCAAATTTGGCAGGTAATGTGTCAATAACACCTACATTTTCTTCACATACTTGGATAATTGATTCAGGTGCTACTCACCATGTTGCATCCTCTAAGGACCTCTTAGCTGATGAAAGTTATGTCGATAATCAGAAATCTAGTACTGTTCAGTTACCTACAGGAAATAAGGCTCACATTACAGGAACAGGAAATTCTATTGTGTTGGGAAGTCATAGAGTGCAGGATGTACTGCATGTACCATACTTTAAGTTCAACTTGCTGTCAGTTGCCAAGTTAACCAAAGAACTCCAATGCAGTGTCAATTTCTTTCCTAATTTTTGTGTGTTGCAGGCACTCTCCAATAGGAAGGTGATTGGGACTGGTAAGGAGTATCAGGGATTATACTTGCTAAAAGACACATTCAAGGCAGTAGCCAGTGCTGCATTCAAGGATGATGATCTATCCACTTTATGGCATTTGCGACTTGGACATCCTTCCTTTTATGCTATGAAACACATTACTGATATTGATGTGCAACTTGTAGATCATAGTAGTTGTCATATATGTCCACAAGCCAAGCAGAGTTGTAGCGACCCTAAAAATAGATAGGTGA
>NW_026033436.1:0-342 GCF_019186545.1 Solanum stenotomum
GTCCAAAAACTTTTTTTCTTTTTTTTTTATTAAAAATCACTGCTGTGGCATCGATTTTAAGTCGAAATTTTTTTTTCTTTACACATCGCTGCAAGGACAGTGTTTTTCATGCCTAGTGCTATTATTTTCATGCCTATTGTTAATTATTAATAATATAAAATGCCTATTCATGCCTATTGTTAACCTTTTGAAGAAAAAAAATTACTATATTTTTGAGAAGATCGCTGCTAAGCAGGATTTTTATTAAGAAGTTGCGTACGTCATGAGCCGCTAACAGTAAACCGTAGTACTATGCCAGCCCACAGTTTTTATACTCCCTCCGTCCTTTTTTAGTTGTCCACT
>NW_026033437.1:0-219 GCF_019186545.1 Solanum stenotomum
TGCATTTATGATCCACAACAATAAATTTCACTGAGAAACCAATTTTGAGAATTTTTTAAATAATTAGTATGTTAATTAAAAATAAAAAATAAATAATTTTTTTTCACTTCCATTTGATGAAAAGGTACATGTGAGTCACTTTTATAATGGTAGGAATATTTGTGAACCACTTTTTTTTACAGTAGAGGTATATGGGGGCCACTTTTGTGATATAATTTT
>NW_026033438.1:0-190 GCF_019186545.1 Solanum stenotomum
GAAATTAGAGATTTGTAAGGGCTTTTTTAATTGTGCCTTCAATAATTTCAGTAGAGAAAACTTGCTTGAATACCCAATTAATGTTTGTTATTTAACTTTTACTAACAAATACTTATAACAATAATTTTGCAGAAACATAAACAACAAATTTTGAAGCATGTACTAAAAAATAACAATTAATAATATAAGC
>NW_026033438.1:1705-1889 GCF_019186545.1 Solanum stenotomum
ATCATTTCACTAGTGCTACTGCCCAGAATGTACCGAGCTACGGTAGGTGGGTCTCTACCATACAACACTCGAAATGGAGTCATCCCAACGGAGGACTAATATGCGGTATTGTACCAGTATTCTGCCCAAGGTAACATCACAACCCATTTTGTGAGGGCATCAGCGACAAAACAACGTAGATATT
>NW_026033439.1:0-590 GCF_019186545.1 Solanum stenotomum
AGTCGGATTTTCGAAAAACGAAATGGATTCTTTTGATATAGCTAAACAAGTTTCCGGTAACTTCCGAAGCACATTTTTAAGAACTTTTTGGGTCATTTCAATATCTCCCCCTTGGTAACGTTCGTCCCCGAATGTGGAAGAGACGTACAAGGCAAGACTTAGTAAGAACATATCAGCCCCACTATGAATGCAAAATTTTTATTTAAACATCACTTCAAGGTTTCAAAACTTAGTGTAAAGCATCCATAACTCATTAATTTAAACATATATGCACATTAATGATTCAGGGGCTGAAATGTAAGACTCAATGGAGTACAAAGGACTTGATTTAATACCTTTGGCTTGAGTGGAGTTGAATAGATAAGGATAACGTCTTTGCATGTCCGCTTCGGCCTCCCAAGTAGCACTCTCCACTTGTTGATTTCTCCAAAGCACCTTAACGGACGCCACTTCTTTGTTCCTCAACCTTTTAACATGTCTATCTAAGATCTGAACCGGGACTTCTTCATATGTCAAATTATCTTCTACAACACCCACAGCCTCAAAAGGTACAATAGCGTTCGGATCACCAACACATTTCCTCAACATCG
>NW_026033440.1:0-590 GCF_019186545.1 Solanum stenotomum
AAGGGGCTACTAGACTGACCCGACTGAAGGATCTATCATAAGACTCTCGGGGTCTGAAACGGCGCCTATCATAGCTATCCTCCTGTCTAGGTCTCTTGCCGCTGCCCCCTTGGGCCTCGCGACGGAGCTGCTCGATAGTGCGGGCATGGTCCACTACATCTAGAAATGAGCGGCCCGCTGAGACTAAAGACTGAGTCTCAATCCGCAAGTGTAGTCTCAAACCCCGAACAAAACAACGAACCCTCTCCTCCTCAGTAGGTAATATCATGGCGGCATGCCTGGAGAGCTCGTGGAATCGGGCCTCATACTCTGATACTGTCATGGAGCCCTGCTCTAACCGAGCAAACTGATCTCTGAGCTGATCGCTGATGCTCCTGGGAATAAATCGGGCCAAGAAGGCCTCTGAAAACTCAGTCCATGTGACCGGTGGAGACCCAGCTGGCCTGGTCTCTAAGTATGTACGCCACCACTGCCTGGCGGGACCGTCTAACTGGTAAGCGGTGAAGTCTGCCCCTCTCGACTCCACTAAACCCAAAGTCTGTAGCCGCTCGCGGCAAGTAACCAGAAACTCGTGGGCATCCTCCCCCACT
>NW_026033441.1:0-2974 GCF_019186545.1 Solanum stenotomum
GCTCCATCAAAGAATATTCTCCACCCAGGATATGATTCTGATATGTCTTCCCCTACAAACAATACTTCTTCATCAGGGAAATATGTTCTAAGCGGTTCATATCCATCATCTACTGGGTTTTCGGCAAGGTGATCGGCCAAGGCTTGTCCCTTGATTGCTTTCTGAGTCATGTACACAATATCGAACTCACTCAACAACATTTGCCACTTTGCTAGCTTTCCTGTGGGCATTGCTTTCTGAAATATGTACTTAAGCGGGTCCATCCTCGAAACGAAATGTGTTGTATAAGCCGATAGATAATGTCTCAGTTTCTGAGCAACCCAAGTCAAAGCACAACAAGTTCTCTCTAAAAGGGTGTAACGAGCCTCATAAGATGTGAACTTCTTGCTCAAATAGTATATAGCTCTCTCCTTTCTTCCGGTCTCATCATGTTGTCCCAACACACACCCGAATGCATTGTCAGAGACGGATAAATACAATAGCAAAGGACGGCCCGCACGTGGTGGCACCAACACTGGTGGATTCGAAAGGTAACTCTTGATGGTGTCAAAAGCTTTCTGACATTCTTCGGTCCATTTGGTTGGCGCATCTTTTCGTAGTAACTTGAATATGGGCTCACATATCACCATTGATTGAGCTATGAATCGACTAATGTAATTTAGTCTCCCCAGAAAACTCATTACTTCCTTCTTAGTCTTTGGAGGAGGTAAGTCTTGAATTGTCTTGATCTTGGAAGGATCAAGCTCGATACCTCTTCTGCTAACTATGAATCTGAGTAACTTCCCTGCAGGTACTCCGAATGCACATTTGGCTGGGTTCAACTTCAAATCATACCTACGTAACCTATTGAAGAACTTTTCCAAGTGTGTCAGGTGATCCGAACTCTCGCGGGATTTTATGATGACATCGTCCACATACACCTCAATTTCTTTGTGGATCATATCATGGAAAATGGTGGTCATAGCTCTCATGTAAGTGGCTCCAGCATTCTTGAGGCCGAACGGTATCACTCGATAATGGTAGACTCCCCAAGGTGTGATAAATGCTGTTTTTTCTGCATCTTCTTCATCCATTAGAATCTGGTGGTATCCCGCAAAGCAATCTACAAAAGATTGCAGCTCATGCTTAGCACAATTATCGATGAGTATGTGAATGTTTGGCAAAGGGAAATTATCTTTCGGACTTGCTTTGTTGAGATCCCGATAATCTACACATATCCTGATTTTTCCATCTTTCTTTGCCACTGGAATAATGTTAGCCAACCAAGTGGGGTACTTGATCACTTCAACGACTTTTGATTCGATCTGCTTCATGACCTCCTCATTTATCCTTAAACTCAGATCGGGCTTGAACTTTCTGGTTTTCTGCTTTACTGGACAGTACTCTGAATTGATAGGCAGCTTATGGGAAACAATATCAGTGCTTAACCCTGGCATATCATCATAAGACCAGGCAAACACATCGATGTATTGTCTGAGCAGCTTGACCAATTCTTCTCTTTCTGTTGCTGCCAAATGAACACTGACTCGGGTTTCTCTGATCGACTCGTCATCTCCCAAGTTTAGTGTCTCTGTTTCATCCAGGTTGGGTTTTTTATCATCTTCAAGTTGCCTCAAGTCCTCGGTAAGGTGTTCAGGCATCATAGTTTCCTCATCATATTCTTCACACTCATCTTCATCGACCTTACTTGGTTCGCCGTGTTCGTGACATGTCATGACATTGGCAGGTTTAGATTCATTTTTACTGAAAAGAACAACAAATCAACCATGTTAGATGGAAAAAGTTTAAATGTATTTGTTGCAGAATAATTCGCAATGACAAGATAATCAATTCAAAATAAACGAGGCTTTCATTGGAATTTTAAAAGGCGTACAAACTTTGGTCATGACTCATGAGTCATTTCCTTTTTAAACATTACGATGAAAAATAAAGTGACATAAATGGTGGTTTCGGGTCTCGTCCGAACAACACCGATTTTCAAAAATAAAACTTCAAATCTTGTCTTTGTCTACCAAGCCATTCGATGGATCATAAGTGGAGTGGCCATCCAATTCTGCGGCATCTCTCCAGGTCCGACATCTCGGATGGTAGGTGTTGTTGTGCATTCTGCCGAGATCACAGCACAATCTTCTTCATCAAACAATCTTCCCATCCCTTCCACTAGATCATCAATCTCAGGCACTAAAGCTTTAGCAACAAATGACTGGTACAATGCTGGAATAGGCTTCGGTATATCATAGTCACGTTTCTTCCTTATTTCTACTTCAAACAATTCTTCCTCCGTTGGGGTATAACCGACACCGAATCGGAAATTTTGAAGTGGTATAGGAAGAGGTTCAGATATGCCATCCAAATTCTTGCCTAACCCACGCCCAGGTTCAAAACCACTTCTCAGCATAATTGCAGCTAACATTTTATACACTTGCGGCATTGGTACTTGCAATGTCGTATCTTCAAAAGTAGCATTCATTATCTCCACCATGTGAAAGTCAGTTTTCTAAGAAGACTCTTCGATAACTGGAATGGAGAAACCAGGGTACCTACAGTCACTCCCTTCACCATGGATGACGATTTCATGATCCTCCCAAATGAATTTCAAAAGTTGATGCAATGTGGATGGGACTGCTCCAACAGTATGGATCCATGGTCTTCCTAACAATAAGTTATAGCTCGTAGATATACCCATCACTTGGAACTCAGTGGCAAATTCTGCAGGCCCCATTTGGATACGCAGGTCTATTTCCCCCATGGTCTCTCTTTGCGAACCATCAAACGCTCTTACATTCATGCGGCTTTGACGAATTTTCCCTACATCATATTTAGCTGAGTCAGGGTTGATAATGGGCAGATATTGAGCCCTGAGCCATTATCAATCAATACTCGAGCTACAAACTTATCCCTGCATTTGACGGTGATATACAAGGCATGGTTGTGCATAAACCCTTTGAGTGGCAACTCTTCTTCTCGGAAAGAG
>NW_026033442.1:0-2972 GCF_019186545.1 Solanum stenotomum
AACCCCAAGTCCTAAACCCCTAGAGCTCGTATATCATAAAAACAATAATGATCCTAAAAAATGTTAAACAATCCTAAATTGAAAAAAACTCTTGACCGAATTTTTTTAAGAAAAACTTAAGCTCTAAACCCTAACATAAAAACCCTTAACCATATACCTAAACTCTTCTTAATAATGCTCAGATTATATAATTGTTCAATATGCTCTATTAAATTATATATATTTGTTCTGCTTTATCATGTCCTGCATTCTCAGAATCTTTCAACTACTGATACATAGTCTACGATACATCTTCTCTTAATGTAGGTTCAGGTCCTTAACATTCAGATCACGCGGAGATTGGTTCCCCATCCGTATTCAGCAATATCGGCGGTGAGTCCTCATTTTTCTGGGACGATTTATATGTTTTATATTCAGTCTTTCATTTTAGTTTAAGTTTTGCTAGAGTTAGTTGGGGGAATGTCCCAACATCTCTAGTCTTTAAGAGGCTATTTATTCATACAATGTTTTTGTCACTCCCTGAGGTTACCCACTTGACGTAACACGAGACTTAGGATCACGTGACCCCAAGCTAACCTTGATTTGGGATATCATAAGCATATTAGATCAACACCTTTAAAAGCCTAAACCTAAGAAATCTGAAACCCTAAACCCTAAACCTTAGGGAAACACCAGGACTTATGAAACACCACCATACCCCGAAGCCTAAAAACACCTTTAAAAACACTAAACCTAAAAACACCCTTAAAATCCCTAATCCCTAATCACTCTAAATTTAAAATCATAAGCCCTAAACCCAAAGAAACCCTAAGCCGTAAGAACCCCTAAATAGTAAAAAATCATAACAATCTTGAAAACCCCTTTTAAAATCCTAAACCTAAAAAATTCAACAAAAACTTAAGCCCTAAACCTTATAAACCCTTAAATAAATACGTAGACCTTATATCCAAAGAAACCCTAAACCCTTCCACCTAAATCTTAAGGCTAAACCTTAAGAAACCCTAAACTTTAAGAAATAAAAAAAAACCTAAAAGACTTTTAAAACCCTAAAGTTTTAAAAACCCAAAACCCTAAAAACCCTATAAATCCACTAAATTCTAAGAAACCCTTAATCGTTAAAAAACCATAGAAATCCTAAACACCTTAGAACCCTAAACCTAAATATTACTCTAAACCTAATAGAACACTAGAAAATCTTAACCCCAAAACCCTAAATCCTAGAAAACCTTAAAAAAACCAAACCCTAAGAAATCCTAAACGCTAAATAATATACGCTAAGAAACTCTAAATCATAGGGCTAAACCTTAAACCCCAAACCATATGGAATCCTAAGAAACCCTAAACCCTAAAATCCATTTAAACACCAACAACTATAATACCCGGAAAAAAAACCCTTTAAAACCTTAAGCTTTAGAAAAAACCCTAAACTTAAAACCCTATGCCCTTTATTAGAGCTACGTAACCCTAAATCTTAAGAAATCCAAATTCTTAAAAATACCTAAGAAACCCTAAAACATTTAGAAACGTTAATCATAAAAATCATAAACATAAAAAAACCATACACTGTAAAAAACACTTAACCTAAAATCCGAAGCCCTAAATCCTAAACCAAGAAACCCTAAGAAACTATAACTCCTAAACCGTTATAAACCTTAATACCCTAAAACCTATGATCCTAAACCCTAAACCCTAAAAAATCACTAAGAAAACCTAAACCCTAAAAATCACTAAGAAAACCTATATCCTAAAAAACCTAAAAAAAAAGTTTAAAACCCCTAAACCTAAAGAAGCATAAATCCCAAACTCTAAACCTTGAACCCTAAACCCTTAAAAATCATAAGCCCAAAACCCAAACCCTAAGAAACCCAAACCCTAAAGCTTAGGGATAAACCCCCAGCCCTAGGCCTTATGAAACTCTAAGAAGCTCTATTTACTAAAAAATCCTAAATCCTAAGAAAACCTAAACACTAAAAACCTTTAAAACCTAAACACTAAACGCTACACCCTAAATGATCCAAAAAAAAAACCTAGGAGACCTTAAATGTTAAACTCAAATCCTAAGAAAATTAAACCCTAAACCTTAGGGATAAACCCCCAACCCTAAGCCTTATGAAACTCTAAGAAGCCCTAAACTGTAAGAAATCCTAAATCCTAATAAAACCTAACCCCTAAAAACCATTAAAACCCTAAAACTAAAAATCCCGAAAACAAACCTTAAAAACCCTAAAAAAATTCCTTAATCTAAAACCCCAAGTGCTAATCCCTTAGAGATCATATATCGTAAAACCAATAATGATCCTAAAAAACCTTTAACAATCCTAAATTGAAAAAGACTCCTGACCGAATTTCTGTTAGAAAAATTTAAGCTCTAAACCCTAACCTAAAAACCCTTAACCAAANAAAAATCTTTAACAATCCTGAATTGAAAAAGGCTCCTGACCGAATTTCTGTTAGAAAAATTTAAGCTGTAAACCCTAACCTAAAAACCCTTAACCAAATACCTAAACACTTCTTAATAATGCTCAGATTATATCATTGTTCAATATGCTCTATTAAGTTATAAATATTTGTTCAGCTATATCATGTCATGCATGCTCAGAATCTTTCAACTACTGATACATAGTCTACGCTACATCTTCTCTTAATGTAGGTTCAGGTCCTTAACATTCAGATCACGCGGAGATCGGTTCCCGATACGTGTTCAGCAATATCAGTCGTGAGTCCTCGTTTTTCTGGGACGATTTATATGTTTTATATTCAGTCTTTCATTTTAGTTTCAGTTTTGCTAGAGTTAGTTGGGGGCATGTCCCAGCATCTCTAGACTTTTAGAGGCTTTTTATTCATACATTGTTTTCGTCACTCCCCGAGCTTACCCACTTGACGTAACATGAGACCTAGGATCACGAGTGACCCCAAGATAACCTTGAGTGGGCATATCATAAGAATATTAGATCGACACCTTTAAAAGCCTA
>NW_026033443.1:0-360 GCF_019186545.1 Solanum stenotomum
GATCCATTAGGCAGTTCAAGTCTTATACATTTGGCCGGGTATAAGATGCTCTGGCAGCGTGAGGTCGATCGCTGTATCATCACTATAGCTCTTATGTGATGGTTGTCGGTTAGAGAAACTCCCACAACAGTTATTGTATTTTTATATACATCAGTTCATTGTATTTCTATATACATTTCAAGCTTATTGTATCTTTGTATATACACAGAGTTTATAGCATGTTTTAAACAGTCTTTCTTTATATCGCACTTGTTTAAAATTTGCCTTATATTGAAAGAAGTCAGTTAGGTCGAGTTGAGTTGAGCCAGGTAAGCTGTTCAGTTTCTTCTAGCTTTCCTTCTAGCCCTTGTTGCTTAGTTT
>NW_026033444.1:0-531 GCF_019186545.1 Solanum stenotomum
TGTCTGTCCCCTGTGAAAATATGACCAATTTCGAGATTGTTTGTCATGAATATAACGGATTCGGAATCATAAAATTGTTATTGTAGTTTAAGCCAAAAGAAATGCTAGTTGCTGAATGACATGGTGTTCATCTAGCCATATAGAAAAAGAAAAACTATAAGATAAAGGCTACTTGGTTAGGAAGAGGGGGTTCAGAAGGTTTGGTTAAACTTTGCTTTCATAATGTTGTTTTGCAGTGGTGATTGTTTGTCATACCAGAGGCGTATTAATTCGGAATTATAAACTATATTGCGTTTTCAAAGTCTAGGAAATTTCATTCATCTTTCTACTTAGGATGGTTGTTTTCGTTATTCTTGTTTGCAGACATAGGACAGACCATTCATTGAAAAGTGGCTCAACGAGGGTAATCGATATGAAGAAGATCACTGATCGCATACTCGTTGATGAATTGTTAGTCCTTCTTGCCGTGCTGTCCAGTTATGACAAACCTATTGAGCAGATGCATGGTAAAGCTGGATGCAGTCTCTTGTC
>NW_026033445.1:0-24748 GCF_019186545.1 Solanum stenotomum
ATATAACCCAAAGAAATGATTAGGGAAAGACCAAAATACCCTTAAAATTTCGGACTAAACAGACTGCACTGGGCGACTGTGCCAACAGCCCAACTTCCAAAGGGCATAACTCACTCATACGAACTCGGAATCAAGCAAACTTGGTGGCGTTGGAAAGATCATTCCAAGGGCTTTCCAGACATAACTGGAAATTCGCCTAAATCATTTTGAGCTAGGAGATACGACTGCTCAAAGTTGACCAAAAACTCACTTTTTTTCCATAGCCAAATTTTCCAGATTCTTTCCAAAATGACTATTTCCAATTCAACTCTTCTTGGAACTCAATGTGCTACACCTAGGGACCTTAACTTAACACTCAAGAAATTTTATTCCTCGGTAAAATCTCACTCCACATGAAGGACGGCTCGAGTCTTAGTTCGAAAAATTCTCTGGGGTGTTACATTGAAGAAGTCGAACAACCAAAGGATTAGAATGATAAGGAAGTTGAAGTCACTCAAAAGGTCATTCCGATGCCAAGAACTCTACCTCTCTTCCCACAAGGTTGGTTAAGAAGACTAAAGCAGGAAAGTATCAAAAGCTTATATACATGTTGAAGCAGTTACCGATTAATGTTCCCTTGATTGAAGAACTAGAATAGACGTGTGAATATGCTAAGTTCATGAAGGATATTGTGACCAAAAAGGAGTTTGTCAGTTTTGAAGGTGATGATAAGTTCCAACATTGTAGTGTCATTACTAATAGATCGTTACTGCATAAGAAAAAGGATCCAGAGCTTTTACTATCCCATGTACGATTGGCATGTTAAATTTTTTTAAGTCCTTATGTGACTTGGGAGTTAGCATAAATCTGATGTTGTTGTCCGTTCATATTCAAGAAATTAATCTTGGAAGCCCCAAACTGACTGCAATGTGGCTACTTATGGCTGATCGTATTGTGACAAAACCAATTGGGATTGTAGAAGATGTTTTTGTTAAATTGGAAGCGTTCATTTTTTTGGCGGATTTTGTGATATTAGATTGTGAGGGGTTCACTTTTGTGAGAGGCGCCATGTTTGTATGGTTCGCTTTTGCGAACCCATGGCCTCTTTTACAATATCAGAGAGGGGTTTTTGGCCTATAAATTTCACGATTTATGCCCCATTTTCTATTTTGAGCTTGTCAAGCCCTTGGTTGCAATTTTTGAAAGAGTTTCTTGTGCTAAATATTAGGGTAAGATTTGTGATCTTAAAACTTCATTTTCCTTTGATTATTTATGGATTATAACATCAAAAATTTGGATTTTTATTGGTTAATGACAAGGTTTTTCAAGAACACAAGTTCTAAACTAAAATGGAGATTGTGAAGTTATTTTGATTCCTTTTCAAAATGATTTTCACCAATGAGTTTCTAAGGCCTTAAATATCATTTTCAAGTATTGATTTTTGGATTCAAATCTACCTTTTGAAAATGAGCTTTTGAGTTGATTGACCTATGCTTCTAAGTAATTGATGTGGGTATTATTTGTGTGTTGGAATTAATGGAAATGAGGTGAGGGATTCAATGTTCCACTTGATTAAGCTTAATTATTAAAGAGGGGTTCATTGAAAATGCTATGTGTTAATAATAATGCTTGTGAATTGCCTTGTGATGGCCCCTATTTGATTGATTGATGAAATACTTGATAGCATGAATGTGAACTTGAATTACTTAAATTGTTGTCTCTTCCTTATAGTGTGAACTTGCTTATGTGCATTTGATTGTTGTTCATGGTGATGAGACTCATCATATAAAGTCAATGGAAAATGATTCCAGCTAGTGAAATGGTATAAAACCGACGAGAAATGGTTCTTGTTAGTGATTTAATATAAAGCTTATGGGAAGTGGTTCTGGCTAGTGAAACGATACAAATTCAATAGGAAATGGTTACATCTAGTAATTTGATATAAATCCGATGGGAAATGGTGTCATCTAGTGAAATGATTTAAAGTCGATGGAAAATGGTTTTGGCTAGTGAAATGATATAAAGCCAATGGGAAATGGTTCTGGCTAGTGATATTGTGTGGATGGGAAATAGTTTCGGCAAGGGCTTGATAATTATGATTTTATGCATTTTGATTATTATGTTGGACTTACTTGTCAACTGTGATTGATGCACTTGTTATGTGTGCTTGAGCACAGATCTTATTGACATTGAGATTGACTTACTTGAATCGTGTTGGCAATTGAATTGTGATTATTTAGCCTTATGAGTTATATATTGTAGAACTGTTAGGTTGAGCTGATTTCTCTGTAGGTTGTAGTTTGAGGAGGTTCGGTTGGGATGAAAAGGGTACTCGATTTCTAGCTAGTTGCTTTGTTCAGTAGGTTTCATGTTAGGTAACGTGTTGTTGGAACTCACCCATTGATCTACACTTGTGTAGGTTCTGAGCCTAGTTATGTGTGATCGTTTTTGTTGTCCTACATATCGAGGCTTATCCAAGGACTATTGAGAGGTAGTTGTTTGTTATCCTAGCGGGCTCTCTTTTCCTTTTATGTTATGTTTTGTTATATTTGAGAACAAACACATTGAGACTATGTAATTATTTCAATTCAGTACTTTTTGGTATTAGAGGCTTGTACATGTGACAACCAGGTTTTGGGGTGTTAACAGAATGAATAAGTTTTAAGCTTTTTTTGTGCTTGTTTCATCTTTCCACTTTTCTTTCGTTTTGTTTGGTTGAGGTTGACTTGTCTTGGTGGGAATAGGCAAGTGGTCATCACGTTCAATTTTGGGTCGTGACAAATGATATCAGAGCCCTAGGTTAATAGGTTTCACGTGTCTACAAGCCAAGTCTAAGTAGAGAGTGAATTAGTAGCATCTGGTGAGCGCTTCATTGCTTTGCGTGGCAAGACATTTTTCGAATTGATATGGTTCTTTTTATCTTTTCAAAAACTCTTAGAGTCGCTCCAGTTTTCCTTTCCTTTATTAGAGTGTGATATGGTTCTGTGGAATTTTGCGCCGGTCACGGTCCTAAATTAGATCGTGACAGTAGTAAATATAACAGTTTTATTGACATGACACTAAATTGTGTTTGTATACTATTAGCGACTCGTGTTTAGGGACGAAAGATTGACGAATATTGTTTCGTCATAAAGAACTTTTTGTGACGAAATATAATTTTAAAGTGATAATATAATTCATCACTGATAATGAATTTTTTTTGTAGCGTCTTTTCACAACAACATATAGCACGGTTTATATCATTTGTGTACATTTTTATGCCTTTAAGCAATGATTGTTAATCATATATTTTGAAGTATTTTAATAATAGAAAAATTGAGACTAAGAGTTCTTTCTTCATAATCTAAATAAAAAACATTAAAATCTTACTATCAAATACAATGAAGGAATCAGTGACTTATCCCAAAATTTAACATTTTGATTTTGACACTTAGCTTCAAACTTTGTTATCTTTTTAGTCTGACAAAATAGTAAACACACTGACACTGCATAGGCATTACTTATTTGATAGTATTAAGCATACAATAGGCCCTCAGGCCTCAACTTATCACACCCAACCTGCATATTCTTTGTTCAAAGATTTTGGTAGAGTTCCACAGCCAGTCTTGGAGAAACAAATGGTTGAAGAGGCTTCACTTTAGGTAAGGCAATGCCTAAGCCCTCACTTAAATCTATTGGTTCCTCTCTTGTCGTTGATATATTGAATCCATGAAGTAATTTTGCTAGCGTCAAATGCACTACTTGACTTCCAAACGTCAAACCAGGGCACATTCTTCTTCCAGAGCTAAATGGAATATATTCAAAATTTTGTCCTCTAAAATTAAACTCTGAATGTTCCTTCAAGAACCACCTCTCTGGTTTAAACTCATTCGGATCTTCCCAAATTCTCGAGTCTCGTTGAAGCTTCCACAAGTTAACAATCAAACGAGTTCCCTTTTTAATATGATAATTACCAACGTAACAGTCTTCGATGGCCTCTCGAGGCCCTGCCAAAGGACCAGGTGGGTAGAGACGTAAGGTTTCTTTTACTATGGCTTGCAAATAAGGAAGGTTTTTGATGTCGGATTCTTCAACCCATCTATTTCTTCCTACATGCTCATCTAGCTCATCCTGGGCTAATTTCAATGAGCGGGTGTCATTTATTAGCATAGATAGTGCCCATATTAATGTCTCTGCAGTGCTCTCTGAGGCTGTCATGATAAGTATCTGCGCAACTAACATTCTTTTCATGACGGACTAAATCAAAAGTGTGCAAGATAAATTAGGATAAGAAAATATAAACTTATAATTCTTAGTATAATTTTAGGTTAAATTACATAGAGCATATAGTGGTAGTCAGTTAACTTTATCATTGTTCAATATAATTATGTCTACAAAAAATATTTTTCTTTGTTGATTAGGTGAAAAATTATAAATAGAAAAAAAGATTTAATATTTTGGTAAATAAAATTATTAAGGTCAATCGTATTTCTTTATTTTGTTCCTTCCATCATTCCTCACTTTTATGATTATGATACGCCAAATCTGATTCGATGGTGAGTGAAGTAATTTTTTTTCTTCAATTTATTAGAATGGCGTGTTTCATGCCATTAATGAACTTGAAAACAAGAGGGATTTGCTTTATTTATATAAATAAACGTAATGTTGTACACGAAATAATATTTCAATGGGTGAAAAGTATAGGATATTTGTAACAAATACTTACTCTATTCGTTTTTAGTTGTCATAATTTTCATTTTAGAATAAACCATAATGTCGTTATCCCATTTTACTTGTCCATTTTGAAAAATCAAGAAAATACAATTTGCTTACCTATTATTTCCTCAATTAATAAATTTTGAAAAAGGTAAAACCTCTTTAATGAGTAAATTGATTTTGGAATTCTATCAATTAATAGGAGTAAAAGAGTAAACTCAATACGACAATTATTATTTTCTTAATAAGTGTATCAAGTAAAAAATGGACAAGTAAATAAGAACAGAGAAAGTATGAATTTTGACTAATATTTTAAGATGTATTTTTTCATCAAGATGAAAAAAATTGCAATTCATAGTATTTTTGGTATAATTTTTTAAAAATATCTAAAATTTTATTTTTAAAAATCAAAGAAATGAAATCTAATTTAACTTTAAAAATTAATGAATTTGACTCTAAAAACACGCAACATAACAACTAAAAAGGAACTGAGAGAATAACTTTTAAGCTCAGATTGGGGCATCCAATTATATTCATGACATGGGCCATGGCTATAAGTAACCAAAGCAGTCGAGATAAAGATGGCTTACCAAAGCTGTTGCCTTGATAATGGCATTACGGTCGTATCCAGACTCCATTGTTTCCTCAGGAAGCGTAGAAAGCATCACATCAAAAAAATCAGATTGGTCTGATCCACTAGAATTTGAATCACAATCTTTTCTTTTCTCTATATGTTGTTTTAACCAGCTATCCAACACACTATCAACTTCTTTATTAGTCTGTTTCATTGATTTAATGTATCCACCAATATCCATCCATTCAATCGACGGAATTGCATCAGAAAAAACAAAAGTCCCACCGAGGTACAACACTTTCTTTATTGACTCCTTGAAATTCATCTCCGCCTCAAAACATCCGGTAAATCGCTTCCCAACAAGCATTCTGATGATTATATTGAACGTTATGTTCTCAAACCAACTACTTAAGTTCACTTCACTATTATTATCACTACTACAATTTGAGTACAAGTCTTTTATAGAGCAATTCACTTCTGATGTACGGACGTGCTTTAGCTTCTCAAGACGACTGTTGGTTAAGAGTTCAACAGTTACCATTTTACGAATATCACGCCAGTATTGTCCGTAAGGGGCTAAAGCAAAAATTGCTCCATTGTAGCCTAAGTACTTGCTTAATGCCATGCTTGGTCGACTAGCAAATATTTTATCATTGCCAGCTGTGAAGCAATTTTTAACCATTTCCCAACTGCTGACAACAAGAGCTGGATGGGATCCCAGCTGCAGTTGAAAAATGGGTCCATATTTATCTGTCATGAGTCCAAGGATTCGACAAACAGGAAGATTGCCACTAAGAAGATAGAGGTGACCTATAAAGGGCAACGCACCTGGAGCTTTAGGTGCAACAGTTTCTCTGTTTCTAGTTTTGTATTTGCAAGCAACAAAAAGGGCTAACAACCAAGCAATTGATAGTGCTAAGAGTTCAGAAAGAAAATACATGTTGATTATATGGTAGCTAAGTAGTGGACTGAAATTTTAGAAGCTATTGAGGTTACTACGAGAGGAGAGTAGATAGTGGGTATTTATAATTGAACTGCGGTGTTAGAAACACTGTGTTTTTCTTTTTTGGGGCGGCGAGAGGGGGTGGGGTTGTAAAATTAAAAGACCACACATACAGTGAGATTTTATGTATGATTTTCTTTTATATAAAATAAGTAGTGTACTATTTATCACGGTTGTGATACAGTGATAAGTACTCCTTCATCATTAACAAGAGGTTTCGATTTCAGTACAAAAAAAGAAAAAATGTTGTAACTTCATATGACAATGAAAAATTGATATAGTTTGATAAGTAAATGTAAGCTTTTAGTTTAGCTATAATAATATTTCTACTAAAAATAAGGTATTCTTCTTCTTATCTTCTCTCACATGAAGTTATTATTTCTACTAAATATATAAAAGGACGATTGAACATTTCATTCATAAAATTGTGGACAACTTAATGTCAAAAAATAGACATAAGTTTGAAGAAGGACCCAAAGTGCACCAATATTACAAATATAGAAGATTATTTGTGCTTCATGTAAATAATAAGAAATGGACTTTGAATTTTAATCCAAAGATAAAGAATTATTTAGGGCTTTTTCTCGTTTGAAACAATTCAGATTTTATTTTATGTGGCTTAAAATTAAAAGATGTACAATCTGGGGACAGCGACCTGTAGTCCTATACGGACTTAGGGGTGTGCATGACCGGGTTGGTTCGGATTTTTCAAATATCAAACCAAACTATTTGTGTAAAATTTTTAAATTTATAAACCTCGAGTTGGTTCGGATTTTTCAAATATCAAACTAAACCATTGTGTCGAATTTTTTAATTTATAAATCAAACCAAACTAATAAACCTCGGATTTTTTCAGATTTTAGAATTTTTTCGGTAAAGTTTGCATACAAACATATAATTAACTTGTGCTCCAAATATTTCTTTTGTCCAATCAAAATACAATTATCTAAGGTGTTTCTTAAAAAAAAACACAAAATATGAGATGGGTGATGACACTAAAATATTCAATAAAAAATAATAATGAAATCATCATATAAAATAAATATTGCAAAGTCATAATGAAATGATCATAATTTAAAAGTATTAAATCATGCTAAAATAAGTTTAATAAGTGTTAGTTACATTACTAAATATTTAACGAAAATTAAAATTAGATTATGTATTTTAATTGTTTAAACCAATGTAAAACTAAAGAACAAATATTCAATATTATTGTCATTCTTAGTGTTGAATTGATTTTATTTTTGCATTATTATTAATTTGATTTTGATTTAAGTTTTATTATAATTATCAACATCTATGAACTATAATCTTTATTGGACCATTCCGAATTCTACGTTTTAAACTTGAAATAATAGATTAAAAGATAAAAACTATGAAATAGTATAAGAAATATTTTAAAATTATATCAATGTAAATATTTTTATGTATAAAATAAATTTTTAAAGTTACATATATAATGTCGGGTTGATTTATTTTAGTTAAAACCAAACCAACCCAAATGTAGTCGGGTTTTTTTTTCCAATACCAAACCAAGTCAAACCAAATCAGTAGTTGAGTTTTTTGTTTGGTTTGACTCGATTTGCGGTTTGATTCGATTTTCGGTTCGATTTTGTACACCCCTATGTACGATCTATAAAAACGAAAAAATTATTGAAAGCATGTTTTGAACTTAGGTATCTTCTTTGGAAAGATGGAAGAATGTAAATCACAAAACACACCATATTATTGTTATTAATTACTCCCTCCATCCCATTTTATGTGAGCTGACTCGACATGGAATTTAAGAAAGAAAGGAAGACTTTTAAAACTTGTGGTCTATAATGAATGATAGAAATTTGTGTGGCTGTAAATCATTTCATTAAGGGTAAAATAGACATTTTATAGTCAAATTGTTACTTTATATAGAAATGTGTCATTCTTTTTGGGACTAACTAAAAAGAAAAGTAAGTCACATAAATTGGGACAAAGGAAGCACTACATTAGCCATTCTACTGATCTAACTGAATCAAACCTTCATAAATCATATTCTTTAGTCAAGTTTATCGATGTATCAACACTTTGATAGTGTCTCATGACCTTGGTTGCAACATTTAAATATATGAAAAATAAATTAATCATAAATAAAATTCAAAGAAATAAATATATTTTATTAATAAAATATTATGGGTGCAAATCTATTTATTCCCTTGATTATTATCTCTTAAGATTTCCTCGTGATTTGAGAGTCATTAATGATATATTTCTCAAATTAGGATGATTCGGACTTTCTATAATTCGAGGGTCATTAGTAGAGTTTTTTCTCGAACTAGGATGATTTGGACTTGATATTCATAGAAGGATGTGTGGATCCTCTTGAAGTATTTGATTATCAAAAAGACTTTGACATCTCTAGATATATTTATTATTATATTCTGGTGTTTTGATGATCCTCATAAATGCAGGGACCTGGTCCTTGGCAGAGTACTTTCGTCCAGATTCAAAGTGGTGCAAATCTGTAAAGTTAGCTTTACAGCTGTCTTGTCAGGTTGGTTGGTGAGATGTGCATAGTACTTCACCAAAAAGAAGGGCGAACGAAGTTGTTTGTTTAAGTGGTCAAAACTCTTGTTGGTAACTGATATATATATACACAACAATAAACAAACAACATTATTCATTCAAGAAGAGACAAAGCTAGCAAGTCTTTTTCAAGAACTCAAGCATCAAAGAACGCAGAAAGGGACATGGTCCCGAAAAGTCTGCGAACGAGAAAAGGACGAAAAGACAGTTGTCAAAAGGCTGCCAACTCTGATGTGGTTGGTGCACAACCTTTCATGACAACAGGCTTTCAGCCAATGGCCTTGTCCCAAGGGTTTGTGTCCACTTTGATATTAGTCTTCTCCAAACACAAACCCAAGTTTTGGCAAACAAAGTTGTGAATTTCTGAAAATTCGTAAGCTAAAAAAGAAAAGGCCATCTTCAAGAAAGAACATTGCTCATGCTCAACAAAGGGACCTGATAAAGTGCTGAAACGTCTTTGTTGTATTTTGAGTTTTGTGTCTTATGTGCTTAAATTGTAAATCTATTCCTAAGCTATAAAGGAATTAGATCTTTTTCAGTTCATACAAAAAGTCTAAATCAGTTAGGTTGAGTGGTTTAGTGGGCAACATTGTTGTTGCTTAGTTGAATTCTAAATCATCTAAGAGTTAGGTGGTTTAGTGGGCAACATTGTTGTTGCTTAGTCAAAGTCTAAATCGTCAAGAGGGTGGTGGTTTAGTGGGCAACCTGTGTGTTGCTTAGTTGAAGTCTAAGTTATCTAAGAGGTAGGTACCTTAGTGGGAAATAATGTTATTGTTTAGTTGCTTTCTTTGTAGTAGATGTGCTACATTGAGGGGGAAGAGATTTAGTGTTAAATTCCTAGGTTGCAAGAGTTTGTAATCTTAATTGTTTCTCCGTTTGAGTGAAATGGAATTTGGGTTGAAATCTTGTGAGGACAGGTCATGATTTTCACCGCCCTTGAGCAAGGGGGTTTCCACATAAAATCTTTGTGCAGATTTTACTTTCAGCCATTTACTTTTAGCATTTATTTCAGTTAGTGTTCTTGCTGAGTCAAGGGACCTGGTCTGTTGACGTATAATGGACGCGTACTACTTCTTTTGCTTACATTACTTTTCTTACTGTGTCAAGGGACCCGGTCCATTGACTGTTAGTGGACACGTATGTTCCAACATTTATAAATATCCCAGAGTTTATGGAATATTCGAAATCTTGATCTTTATAATACTCAAGTGTTATTTTGGAGCTGATTTGGAGTTTTGATGATTTAACCAACTTCGAAAATCTAACAATGGATAAGATCCCAAGAGACACTAAAGTGTCCGTACATGAAAAGATTGTTGTCTAAAAGCTGCAACTATATATGTCAAGCCTGTTGTGGTTGGTGCACGTCTTTTTAGAGTAGTATGCGCATAGTCAATGGCTTTGCTCCAAGGGTTTGTGTCCATCTTATATTAGTCTCTTCTAGAATGACATAAAAAAAGGTTTTGCATTCAAAACGTTCAATCACAAAGCAAAAACCATCTTCAAGGAAGAAAATTGTTCATACTCAATGAGAGACCTGATGGAATGGTGTAACGTCTTTTGTTGCATTTTGAGCTTTGTGTCTTGTGTTCATATATTGTAAATCTACTCCTAAGTTATAAATGATAGTAGATCAATTGCTTGTCTATGTCTTTAGGCTGAGTCGAATTAACTAGAGTTAGTTAGTCAAATCATCTATATTTTAGTCAAGCCTTATTTCATCATTGATTTGATGTTCTCTTGGGTAGAGTTTCCTAGGAGTGTCAACTACAGTTAGTTGATGTATGGTTGCAGTAGAGTTGCCTCTTGTTTCTTCTCTTATCTTTGAGATTTGAATTGGTGGCTAAAGTTAGCCTTGTTGGATTCTTGAAGTCTAGATTAACTAGAGCTAGGTTGTTTTAATGGGTAATATAGTTATTGCTTAGAGTAATAGTGTTGTTACAATAAGGAAAAATGGATTACGAGTGTAATTCCTAGGTTACAAGAGTTTGTAATATGAAGTTTTGCTCTGTTTGAGTGAAATGGAGTTGGGTTGAAATCCTGCGAGACAGGTCGTGATTTTCTCCTCCCTTGAGGAAGGAAGTTTCCATGTAGAATCTCATGTGTTTGATTTACTTTAAGTTATTTATTTTCTACATTGTTATTTTGTCAAAGGACCTGGTCCATTGATTGTTAGTAAACGCATACATTCTTTCAATTCGTATTATAGTTGGCTCTTGATCTAGTTAACACCAAGAGAGAATCTTGTTTAAAAATGGCTGCTTCACTAAACTTGAAAGAGATACAGTAATCAACCAGACTACCTCGATTTAATGGTCAATTCTATAGTTGATAGAAAACTCACATGCACGATTATTTGATGGCTGATGACAATGAGCTTTGGGACATTATAGTTGATAGAGGCCACCAGAGTTGTTCCCAAAACTCCGCAACAATACAATGAGGCTGATAGAAAGAAGATCGTAAAGAACTACATAGCTAAGAAGTTATTAGTGGGTGGGATAGGAGCTAAAGAGTACTACAGAATCTCAGCTTGTGAATCTACTAAGGTGGGATTGTCTCAAAACGGCTCATGAAGGGACTGAGCAAGTGAAGGAATTAATGGTGGACATGTTTACTACCCAATATGAAAACTTCACGATGAGAGAAGGTGAATCCATCTAGGAAATTCAAACTATGTTCAACGCCATTACAAATGAGCTTAGGTTCTTGGGAGAACTCATTACTCCAAGTAAACAGGTCATATATTATAATTGTGATGGTTTTAAAAAATCTAATTTTTGTTATATATTATAAAATAACCAAAAATTGGAATGTATAATATTTTAAAAATAACCGACCAAATCGTACCATTGACACCCCTAGATACTATCCTACTTTTTTTAAAATATTGTTAGCCTAAAATTAAACAAGTGCTTAAAAGCATCTTTTAACCTTTTCAAACACCTTCAAATTAATTTTTTTTTAGCAAAAGTCAAAACACCAAAAAATAAGTTAATTCAAACGAACACAATAGCAGTACAATGTAACATTCAACCAGTGGAAAAGGATACAAGCATTTGATGGATAGTCTAGTTGAAACTATCATTGAGGAAAACACATTCTTATTTTCTTGTGTTTGCGTAGATAGCAAAATTTATGAAACTTTATCAGATGTTTTCAATTTTAATTGAGGCTCTACAGGATGTGCTCAATTTTAGTTAGGTTTCTTACAGGATACGATAATCTAAACCCTAGTTCATGAGTGTATAAAAAGTATTATATTCCCTTGAAATGTCATCTAAAGAATATCATATAAATTCTTTGTATTTATAAAGATCAAAATCCGAATGTCCCATAATTCTTGGTATATTCATAAAGAGGCCAAGATATGCCGAAGGTTTTGTGATAATCAAATACTTCAAGAAGATGCACAAATTTTTTCATGGAGATTAAGTACAAATGATCCTAATTAGAGAAATGTGACTATCGACAATCTTAAGAGAGAAGAATCAAGGGAGGAACATATTTCCTACCTATAATGTTTATCAATATAATTATGTTTCTTCATATTTTATTTGTAATTGCACTTTATTTCTATCACTTTAAAATTTGTTGCAAACAAATTGGCATGCCCATGAGACAAAAGCTGCCCTTTATCTATCTTCTTTCAAACATCAAATATGCAAATCTGCAACCACGAAACCACAAATGTGGAAGCTCCATTGTTATGGATACTTCAAGTCTCGTCTTTGAGTTTAATCAATTATACACTCCGACAAGCCTGAAGTAGGGGATATTTGTAGACATTGAAACTTTGGAGGACTCTACAAGTCAAGTTCAATTTCAGTTAGGATTGCTAGAGCCTACTCCACCTTAAAGGCAATAAAAGCCTAGTTATGCCTTTGTAAAGTATAATATATTTCTTAAAGAGGCATCTCAAATATCTCATAAGACATCAAATACTATCTTTCTATAAAAAAATCTCAAATTCTTCAAGATCAATATCTCATAGTTTATTTTCTATCACTTTAAAATTTGTTGCAAATAATTGTTTTAATAAAAAAATAAAAAATTATTTTCTATAAAAAAAAAAAAAACAAGCCTTTTGAAAATAAGGAAAAATGCTTCATTTAATGAAATAAGAAAAACAAGTGATATCGTCTCTTCCCACCCTCATAATCACCTTCCCATCACCAAAATCCATTCCAACCTCACCCAAATGTACATGTGTTTGTTTTTGGCCGAACGCTAAATTTTTGTTACTTCTTTTATCTCAATTTATATAAACTTTTTTTTTGGCAATTAAAACAAGAATAATATATTTATATACGGAACAGAAACAAATATGTAAAAAAAAAAAATACTTTACGTAAAGTTTCTTTTACGTACTATGGCTTCCATGCAAATTAAAAGACTTTCCGTTTAAAAAATAATAATCTACTTTTTAAAACGGAGCGAGCATATCTTAGTATTTGATGAACGGATTCTTTAAAAAAACATTTTCTTATTACATATTGAGTATGAAAAATAAAAAAACATACTGTGATAGTCAATTTTATCGGTTTTCACTGTTACATATATTGATTTATTTGGTTTTTTAAATCAAAGTTTATATTTACTCGTATTACTTGAAGAATACTACTGGAAGTTATAAGAGTTTTAAAGTCACCATTTTTCGTATGATAAGTCAGATAATTAAAATAATAATAATAATAATAATAATAAGGCAGATAATTAATGTAAATCTCAAAAAAAATGAAGATAAGATATTTGTTATTTCCCCTCAATGACATTATTGATAAAACCATGAAACGCGTTTAAGAACAGAAAAAAATTATAAAATGTTTTTTTTAAAAAACAAGTAGATTTCGTGAAAAATATTACTTCCTTTGTTCCGTATTATGTGAGACCCTTGCTTATTTATTTTATCCCAAAAAAAATATCATCTTATTATAATTAGAAATAATATATTTTTAGAATTTCTCTTTCTTATCCTTGATTTACAACCACATCAATATCTAAGAATTGTTTTAGATCACAAGTTTCAATTTTTTTTTTCGTAAACATCATATCAAGTCAAACGGTGTCATATAAAATAAAATGAAGAAAATATATTTAATAAAAGAACATGTAGGTTTCGTGGAAAATATTATATATGATTAAAAAAACAAGTAGATTTCGTGGAAAATATTATATTCGATAAAAGAACAAGTAGATTTCGTGAAAAATATTATATATTATTATATGTGATAAAAGAACAAGCATATTTCGTAAATACTTAATCATGGATTGATCCAACCACATAATGCATTTGTGGTGTCGGTGCAAGCACATGATCAATACCTTCTGCTGATTACTTTTAAGTGGTTATTAGTGAAAGGAACCCCACCTTTTGGCTAATCCTTCAAATTATTAGGAGTCTTTTATCATGATTTTACTTCTCCTACCATATGATCCTCCAATTATGTCACAATCCGAAATCGGATCGTGATGACGCCTACCACAACCTCCGAGCAGGTAAGCCAAAATCCAAAATTAAATTTATGGAAGATAACAATTTAATAATAATTATGATAATAAGAAACAAGCGAAAAGAGGAATAAGAATACATAATAGGGCCTAGTATAGAACTATACATACGATACAAAATATACAAAAGAGGTCCAAAGGTGACAAAGAAAGACAAACTATACAACATAACCAATCCCCGGAGCTAGTGTCACCAGTACAGGAGATACTAAGTACAGAAAGACTATATATACAAGAGAATGACTAATCAAAATACAAAATACAAGTCAGTCCAAAAGAAGGGAAACAACAAGTCTCCAAACTCCATGAGCTCACCACGATCCAAGTATGTGACAGTCACGGGAGAAACTGTTGTATTCCAAGTGTTTTGATAATCCTCACAAATGCAGGGACTCGGTCCCTGGTAGAATGCTCTCGTCCAGGTTCAAAATGATGTACAACTCTAAAGCTCTCTTGTGAGGTGGTTGGTGAGAAGGTCAGCGTACTTCACTAATAGAAATGGGTGAGGTTGTTTTTTCAGTGGTCAATAACTCTTGTTGGTGATTGATATAGTATTCAACAAAAAAAAACAACAATATAATTCATTCAAAAGAGCGAGTGAGTCTTTTCAAGAACTCAAGCATCAAAGAACACACACGGTAAGAGACGTGATAGACTATAGAAAAGCAATCTTGAAGTGCCGGTATTTTTGAATGCTTGTTGTGGTAAAATTGTAGGATTTGTTTCACATTCATAAAGAAACGTTTCAAAACCTTTGTGTGTATTAATTGTAAGAACACGGTTAGATTTAATTGTGTGTCTTATGTATTAAAGTCTATATTAATTATAAGTAGTTGATATAGTGGGCAATGGATGCATTGTTTTGTCTCAGTAAGTAATAGAGGTATTAGTTAGTGTGAGATTAATAGTTTAGTCTCATTGTTGCATTTGGAATTTTTTTTTACTTTTGCTTATGATTAGTGAAAGTAGTTGAAAATCCTGTGTGATAGGTAGTAGTTTTACTCCCTTGGGCAAGGAGGCTTTCACGTAAAACTCTTTGTTCCCATTGTCGAGTTTTTATCTCTTACTGCATTTTTACCATACAATTGACCTGGTACTATAGCACACTGGTGGACGCATACATTCCAACAATTGGTATCAGAGCAGATCTTTCTACTTGATAACATCAAGAAAGGATCCTGCAAAGATGTAGGATCTACCAAGCTTAGAAGAAGACCAATCTACCACTTGTCCTGCTCGCTTTAATGGTCAGTATTATGGATAATAGAAGACCAGAATGCATGATTATATCATGGCAGAAGATAGTGAACTATGGGATGTTGTGCTTGATAGCCATTGTGTTCCTACAAAGGATATGAAAGAAGGTGATCTGAATCGGGTAGTTCCCAAGTCCAGGAAAGAGTATGATGAAGCAGACAGGAAAAAGATCAAAAAAAATTATAAAGCAAAGAAGTTGTTGGTCTGTGGAATAGGTGCAGATGAATACAACAAGATCTCAGCTTGTGAGATAACCAAGGAAATATGGGACTGCCTGAAAACAACCCATGAAGGGACTACTGAAGTTAAAGAGTCAAAGGTGGACATGTTAACAACTCAGTATAAAAATTTCAGTATGAAGGAAGGTGAAACTATTCATGCTATGTGAACCTATTCATCCAAGCAAGCAAGTTCGAAAAATTCTTCGATTTCTTCCCAAGTCCTGAGAAAGCAAAGTGAATACCATCACTGAGGCCAAGGATCTGAAAACCCTTACAACGGATGAGTTGATCAGAACCTGCAGACTTATGAGCTAAACAAATTGCAAGATCTGTCCAAAAGAAAGGTAGAAAAAGAAAAATATGGGGCGCTGAAAGCATATTCAAGTGACATGTCCTAAGATGATGAGGAGATGGCTTATTTGACTAGAAGGTTTAAAAAACTAGTCAAAAAGCATAGAGGGTTTCAATGAAAGGAAACTCCAGCAGGTCAGCAAATGCCAATGATCTTTGTCACAAATGTGGAAAGCCAGAACATTTTGTGAGAGATTGTCCTAAGCAAGAATACAAAGACTACACCAAAGGAGACAAAGAAAAGCGTAAGGACCAAGTCCCTTAACATACTAGGCGAAAGGCAAGTGCTGATCAGGTGGTGAAGAAGGCATTTGGTGTATGGGGAAATGCCTCTGATAGTACACAATGCTCGTTAAATTTCCTAATTCTAGTAGGTCTATGAGCATACAAAATCCATAAAACAACATATTCAATTTTCATACAACCACAATCAAATAATACAGTACCATCTTGTACAACTAAATTTAATACATGTGCAACACATCTAATATGAAAAACATTAGTATTAATTGGACATAATCTAGTTTTTAACATACTAACAACATTTGTATTATCAGATGCATTATCTAATGCGACCATCATTACTTTATCTAAAAACATATAAAAATTTAAAACACCTAAAACAGTTGAAGCTATATATGCACTAGTTTTTTTCTCTACACATTCTTTATAACTTAAGATTCTTTTTTGCATATTCCAGTTATGATCAATCAAATGCGCGGTAATAGTTAAATAATCATGGCCATTAACACTACGATTAATGTCGGAAGTTATAGACACTCTACAATCTAATATGCTAAATAAACAACGAAGACATTGACAATGTTTACCTTGATATAAAAAATAGTAGATTTAACAATATTTGGTGAAACACCACTAAAAGAAGGATTATAAGTTTGTTGAATATATTCAATAAAACCGGAATATGAAGGAAAACCATAAGGCATGCCACAAACAAAAACCATTTTAGCTAAATTTTCGCGATCCCTTTCTTTCTTATATTTACGTTGTGTAAGTGGACCACTATGGTTAGAAGGATCCAATGTTCCTTGAACCATATTAGAATCCCCTACCGATTGATTAACATTAATATCAACATCATTAACTTGAATTCCTTTTTTAATCGGCTGGAGTTTTGGCTGCCTTATAGTCAATCAGCATACAAGATAACAAATGTCTATTTAAGCAACCCCCCCCCCCCCGTCCCACCTTGACCTCCACCTTGTCTATGTATAAAGTGTTGCTTACACTTATTACAATAGCAATAGAGTTTTCCTTATCTAAAGTCATAAATTGTCACACAATAGAAGTTTTCGGGTTTTGATACTTCACCTTCTCCCTTGTAGAAGGTACAAGTGGGTGGGGGGGGGGGGGGAGAATTTTGCTCAGTTGGAATTGTAGTTTAAGTTGGAACTTCCGTCACCAGATTAGTAGGCGTTTCTTCTAATTCATTTTCTTTCAAATCAAATTCTACTTCTTCACTTGAATATTCATCACAATCATTATTAGTATTACCATAACGTCGTTCTAAATATTCATGTTCAAGTTCAACATTTGTATCAATATTAAAATGAGGAGTGAAAGAAGTATCATCAACATAAGTAGAATCATTTGTATTAAATCTATCATTTGTATTAAATCTAACTCTAGGCATTGATTTAGAAGAAGAACCACTACATTTAGTTTTATTTTTTTTCGTTACTATCTTTTTTAGAAAAATTAAATAGATTAGAAATACGGTTGTTACTTTCTCCTTACCAGTATTTTTTTTTTGTTAGAACTCATATTTAATAAAATGTGAAGTGTAATATAAAAATAATAATAAAACAAAAACTAATTGCAAAAAATTAAATAAACAAATAAAAACTGAAACGAATGTACCAAACATCTGTGTTAATAGCAGACGTTATAACCAATTCTTGAAGCTTGTAGTTTGTTGTAAGTTGTAATTTACAACTTCAATTCTTATAGCAATATAAATATTATGATATAAATTGAAAATATAGAATTGAAATATATATATATATATATATATATATATATTATAATATAATATGAGAATTTATAATTGATAACTAAATGGAATCAATAATTAGGATTTAAGAATGATAGGATACAGAATATCGATGAGAGAGTAGATGATTTTGTAAGAAATAATGAAGGATAAGGGGTATTTATAATATTAAAATGGACTAAAGTGTAGTTATTATAATTTTAGGGTTTAAATTAAAATATTAAAAGTAGGAGGTGGTAGGAGGTGTTGGGGAAGTGAAAAAGCTTCAAAAATCTATTATAGCCGTTGGAGGGGACCAGTAGTCGTTGCCTCAACGGTCCCCAATGGCTACAATTTGAAAAATAAATAAAAAACTAATACAGTCCCAGGCCGGAAGCGGACCAGATTAGGCCGGGTCGACCGGGACAAAGTCCTGAATCGTCTTCTAACCGGTCCTCCTATCCTAAATCCCCCAAAATCGGTAGCCAATACGGGACCTGGTCCGGCGAGACGGGTCTCGAGCTAGTAATGGGTTGGGGAGGGCGAACCCGATCGCCCTGCCAGGCCTAGTTGTCACACCCCAAATCCGGATGTGATGGCACGTGTCCATTTCCCACCGGACACGTCAGCCTAACCCAACCACAACGATAGAGAAGTAGAAATACGAGAATAAAAGATAATAAATAAGCGGAAGACTTTAATTAAGACTCAACACTACCCAGAATTTAGTTGTCACATGTACAAACCTCTAAATACAGAATTCGAATAAAAATATACAAGTCTCAGAGTATAGTTCTCAAATAGAACAAAACTGAAAGTAAAGATAACTCAAGGGCACGTCTGGAATGAACCGCTACCTCTCGAGTATGTCCCGAAGCTCAATCTGCTAAAGAAAATACTAAGCCAAATCTGAGAGAGCTGTCAACCTACACAATTGTGTAGAAGAAAGGGTGAGTACCGAAAACCACAGATACTCGCAAGTAACTCTAAACTAAGCAAAACTAGCAGCTACAAACAACTCCTTTCAATCCCAACCGAACCACTGAAACTTCAATCTAGCAGCAAACCAACCAACCTATACTAAACAGATCATATTCAACAGCCAGAACCAATAGTATATCCTCATCAACCTCAGATCAACAAATAAGAGCAAGTAGATTAAATTCCACATAAGAAGGGTAAACCGATACAATTCACACATCACAGACAAAGATAAGGCAAATGCGATGCAAAATGCAATAATGATGTCATGTAATCGTAATGCATGTCTGTCCTACGATACACATCTGTTGACGTAATCAGTCTGTGCTGAATACTCAAATCAGAACCCATGGGGGCCACACATGGACCATGTATCACTGCCGAAACCAGATCCCATCGGCATCCAAATCGCTAGCCGGAGCTAGTCTCAATTGTGTCTCATATCCATCCATCCTCATATCAATGTCTCAGAACTCATGCAACAGATAGTTCACACATGGGATGAATAATGAATATGCACATGTCATCAATCACAATCATATCACGATCACATCATAGTGTTACACATCATCTGTCTCAGTCACAACCATATCACGACCACATCATAGTATTACACATCACCTGTCTCAATCACAACCATATCACGACCACATCATAGAATTACACATCACTTGTCTCAATCACAATGTCTGTATCAATCATAGCATACTCATGCTCTTCTATCCCCTCAATATCAGTTATCACATGACTTATTCAACAAATTCAAGTCACATATAACACATTTAGCTCGTTTTATTCCTCATCTTTCATTTACAACAACTTCAATCAACAAATAAAACCCATCCTCAATCCCCATTACTCCCCAACACAATTAGGAAAGTAGTCATGCGTAGTCTAAGAGTTTTACTAAGTTTGGAAGTCACTTGCCTTAAAACGAACTCCAAAAGTTACTTGACTTGAGCCTTTCCTTTCCGAGTATAATCCAGATCGCGATAATCTATTCAAACAATTATTCACAATCACAATTCGAGTCCAATGACACCAAAATCAAGAAATTTAGGGAAAAAGAGCAAAACGATCCAAAAGTCTCATACCGGAAAACGATACCCAAATCTAGAAATTTTTGATGTAAAATTATCCTTAAAGTATTTGGAAGATAATGGTGAAAACCAATTTGAAAACGGAGTTGAAATCAATTCACAAACTCAATTTGAAGGAAAATCCACGTTCTTGAAGAAGCCTAAAATATTCAGATCCGAAACCCCGACTCGAAAATGAAATATCTCTTGAAAAACATCTTACCCATGCTTAGATAAAATCAAATATGAAATTTCATCAAAAACGGAGTTAAGATCGACCTTGAAATTCTCAATTTATCAAACTTTAACTTTACCGGGAAAGTCCAAATTGTACACGGTTAATATGATGAAAATAATAGATGAATCAATAATTTTATGTTAAAATCAGTTTACCCATAACATAAGGATCGTAAATATACCTTTTTCATCAAAAAGGGAGTCCAAATTGATAAAACCCCAATTTTTCCCAAGAGATTTACGGATAGGGAAAAAAAAACCACATAAAGAAATTATGAGAAAATGTCGAATTGAAGATTGAATACTAACTCTCATATTAATTCAAGAAGAAACCCATAAGAATCACTCCATTCCGATCTCTAGAACTCCCGATATGCTCAAAATATCAAATGAACACAGTCTGAGATTTTTATAAAGTACATGACTTTTATGCACCAGAAAAACAGCAGTTAATCTTTCACTAAAAAGGCCGTAATTTCCTCATACGATAGTGAAATGACCCAATTCTTTTTGTAAATGTCTTAAATAATGATATGGACCTGCTCGTTCAATCGGAGCTCAATTTCATGTTCGTTTGCCCAGTCAAATATCATTTCTACTCGGTAAACCATTATTTCTTATTTGCGATAAAAGTCCAATCTCGGGTTAGCAAAAATGCACCAAAATTTGCAGATAAGTTCTATAATTCATGCTCAAAATTTTAGAACCTTCGAAATAATTTTTCGACCTTTAAAACTAGTAATGAACCCTTTAGTTGCCACAATTTGCTGAAAAAGTGTCAAAGCATCCAAGAAGCTTAAAAGTTCACCCAAAACTCATTTGGCACTTCCTAAACACAAACCAAATATGCTACTAGCTTGAAAATGACATTTCGGACTCAATGAAATTGTCGAAATTTGAATTCGAGGTCTCTTTGACCCGGTATCCGATAAGGCGTCAAGAAACTAACTTTAGTCTCAAAAACTCGAAACGCACTCGGGGCCTCTAAAAATTCAACCAAGACTCATTCTGGACTTAGAATCACCCCCTGAATCCAACGGTGCCCTCGGAATTCCATTTCGAGCACCGGAACCTCATTTGTTTACCAAAGTCTACTCTTGATCAAAATTTCACAATTTTAGCAACTTAGGACCTCAAATCTTCGTTTTAACTCCAAATTCGACTCCGTAAATTCTCATAGACCCGTTTCGACATTCTAAAGCTGCTGGAATCAACGGAAATCCAATTCGAGTTTCGAAACTTCAAATGACTCGAAATAGCACTTTTAACCAAACTTTAACTCTTAAAAACTCAACTTTTCATCAATTTTTCCTTCAAACCAACTTTGAAAATACAACAATTAGGACTCGGGACAATTATCGGGAGGGGTAAAACGGTCATTTTATGAACATTTCCAAAAATGACCTTTAGGGTCATTACACTAGTGTTGTCACTACTTTCACAAAAAGTTGTTGTACCTGGAAAAATATATGAGTTAATTAGTATAGTAGGGGAGGGTTAGGATTTAACAAGGAGTGATATTTTAATAATATTAATGTACCTGTGGTTGTCCATGGTATGCTGGATATTTACCACCATGCTTTGTTGTTGGTTCAATTAAGCAGAGAAAATTAATTTTATACAAAAATTCTCATCTTTTCAAGGAAATGTTAACAAGGAATAATATTTCAAGAATATTAATGTACTAGTGATTTTCCAAATGTTTGTGTTGAGTTTTGCTGAACATCTCCTATCATGTTTTATTGTTGACTCTATTGTGCAAATAAAAAATAATAACATTAATTTTTTTTTTAAAATGACATATTTTTTTAGGAGATGCTAGTTACTGCATGTATAAAAAGTAATACCTGCAATGGGATATAAGGGGATGTATTATGAATTTGAAAGAATGGTATGTTCCCACTCTGTGGAGAACTTGCAAATGAAGGGATATATGTGTAATTGTTGGAACTATTTGCTACTCTTTTTCTTTTGTTCATCGAATCTTGATATATGCTCTCCTGGATACTTGTACTATAAAAATAACAACGAAATAATGAAACTAAAATTAAAAAAAGAAGAAGAATTGTTTGTAAGAAATTATTATGTGAAAAAATAGTGACCTGTATGGATTAACCCAATTATTAGTATCAAACTGCTGAGGAGCTTTTTCTTGTACAACAAAGTGAGCATTCATCTTTCCTTGTTTCTCCAATTCCATCTAATTAAAATTACTTAATCATTAATAAAATCTTATTGATTATATATAGGAATTGATTTGATGAATTATTTCTAAGAAAAATAATCATTTTCTTTAAATTTGCGATTTTACATTATTTTTCAATGATCAAGAAAAAAATTGGTAAAAGAACAAACTTTTCTAGCCATGACTTTTTGGAGAGATCATAGCAAGTTCCGTTCACACCAAGAGAGTTGATGAAGCGAAGGCTTTTGTTCGGTTGTTGGGTCATAATCCCTAAAAAATCATGTAGTTAGGAGGAGTATATTAACAACTACTTTAATAAGTGAGTATATCACATTTAGACGATTGAAATATATTTATGGTGATGTTGTATTCAACCTTAATGTTATAATTAAGAAGAATCATAAAGGAAACATTTGTGATACTAAATCAAATTACCTTATGTTAGTATCTAAAATATGTAATTCCAATGTGCTCTTCTTGATTTGCAACGCCAAATTCTAGATCAAAGAATTTCAAGTTAAAATGATTTTATCAATTTCACTGATTAGTTAACATTTATTTATCAAGATTATTCTTAATTTTTATTTTAATGTCCAACTTAATTAACAAACTACTTATGAGGCATCAAATTAAGTTGTGCTCACCTCAATCCTGTAGAAATTAAGACACCAGCAATAGGTTGAAACATCCAAAGGAAGCCATCATGAATAAGTTTAATTCATTAGTAAGAGTAAATTTCACTTAATACAGAAGAAATCAACTATGATGTACTAGGTAGTAGTATCTAAGTACTCAATAAATCAAAATAGTGTAAAACTTATATAATATTACTTGTTTGAGCTCTCTTATATTGTCTATCTCAAGCATGGATAATGGAGATGGCTTACCGAAATTCAATTCAAAACAACTTTTCTACCTCATAAATACAAAATAAGATTATGTACATCTTACTCTTTCCACACCCTACTTATGAAATTACACCAACTTTTCTACCTCAATTACACTAACTTTGCTACCTCGTGCGCGCGCGCATGTTTTAATTCTTTAAGCTAATGGACACTATACTAAAGAATAAGTAACTTGTGTATATTTTTTCCTAGACAATAAATATTTTGTTAATTATGCTTTGTGTGACTTTTTGATCTCTTCTCTTTATTTAGCGTAATAAATTATATAATAATATTATGACATAACAATAATATGAGTATTATTATATAAGTTTATCAGCTCTTCAAATTAACTTATCTATATTTTTATAAGTATGTCAAATTACTTATAAGCTCAGAGTTCACAAGTAAAAATCGATCAGAAATAATAAGTTGTAACCCCTATTCATTTATAGATTTTCGTTTTAGAAGAAAATTTTATTTGACTGAATATTTTGTTCATTTATACAGAATATCTTTTCTAATACTCAAAGTATACCTATCAAAATAAAGATCCTAATTCACTCTTCATTCAATTATTCTTGTTTGTTAATCTCCTTATACATATATTTTTTTATTTACAATATTTGTAAATTACATTGTGTTATATTCTAGGTATTTTGATAATCCTCACAAATGCAGGACCTGGTGCTCTCGTCCAGATTCAAATGGGGTACAACTGTAAAGTTGTCATGTTAGGTGGTAGGTGAAAAGTGCAGTGTACTGCACCAATAGGAACAACGGACGAGATTGTCTGTTTCAGTGTCTCATAAATGCAGGGACTTAGTCCCTGACAAAGTTCTCTCCATCAGATGCAAATGGGGTACAATTGTAAAGTTGTCCTGTCAGTGGTTGGTGAGGCGCCAACGTACTGAACCAATCAGAATGGATGAGTGTGTTTGTCGAACGGGAAATAACTCTTTATGGTTGATATTTTCAACATGACAAACACCATATTAAATTCATTCATTTAAAGGAGGAAGTCAGCCATTAAACCTTTCAAGAACTCACAACGAACATTGCAAGGGACCTGGTCCTTGAAAGATTACTTACATGAAAAGGTGACAAGACAGTTGTCAGAAAAGCTGCCACCTCTGATGTGGTAGGTGCACAACTTTTCTAAATAGCAGGCCTTCAGCCAATAGGGTTGTCTCAACGAGTTTGTTTTTATTTTATATAGTCTATTCTCAAAAACAC
>NW_026033446.1:0-951 GCF_019186545.1 Solanum stenotomum
GCTTAAGTTTTTGATGAATTTTTAAGGTGTAGAGTTTTTTTAGGTTTAGGATTTTAAAAGGGGTTTTCAAGATTGTTATGATTTTTTACTGTTTAGGGGTTCTTACGGCTTAGGGTTTCTTTGGGTTTAGGGCTTAGGATTTTAAATTTAGAGATTTTAGGGGTTAGGGATTTTAAGGGTGTTTTTAGATTTAGTATTTTTAAAGGTGTTTTTACGCTTTAAGGTTTGATGGTGTTTCATAAGTCTTGGGGTTTCCCAAAGGTTTAGGGTTTAGTGTTTCTTAGGGTAGGGTTTCTTAGGGATTTCAGATTTCTTAGGTTTAGGCTTTTAAAGGTGTTGATATAATATGCTTATGATATGCCAACTCAAGGTTAGCTTGGGGTCAGTCGTGATTCTAGGTCTCGTGGTACATCTAGTGGGTAACTTCGGGGAGTGACAAAAACAATGTATGAATAAAAGCCTCTAACTGACTAGAGATGCTGGGACATGCCCCCAGCTATCTCTAGCAAAACTAAAACTAAAATGAAAGACTGAATATAAAACATGTAAATCGTCCTCGAAAAATGAAGACTCACCACTGATATTGCTGAATACGAATAGGGACCGATCTCCGCGTGATCTTAATGTTAAGGACCTGAACCTACATCGAGAAAAGATATAGCGTAGACTATGTATCAATAGTTGAACGATTCTGAGCATGCATGACATGATAAAGCTGAACAAATATATACAACTGAATAGAGCATACTGAACAATGATATAATCTTAACATGATTAAGAAGAGTTTAGGTTTTTGGTTAAGGGTTTTTAGGTAAGGGTTTAGAGCTTGAGTTTTTCTAAAAAAAAAATCGGTCAAGAGTTTTNTTAGGATTGTTAAAGATTTTTTAGGATCATTATTGTTTTTACGATATATGAGCTTAAACGAAATAGGACTTGGGGTTTTAGATTAAG
>NW_026033447.1:0-576 GCF_019186545.1 Solanum stenotomum
CACTTAGGCTCATAGTTGTGGTTGTCGGTTAGACAAGACGTCGTATCATCACTTAGGGTCATAGTTGTGGTTGTCGGTTAGAGAAACTCCCATAAAGTTATATTGTATTTTTATATATACAAATTGAGTATATTGTATTCTGAAATACATTGAAGTTGCTTTCTGCTATTTTAGAAGCATTCCATGTATTACATCTCTTATTGTTGCTTTATATTGAGTTAAGTATCTAGAGTTGAGTATCTTGAGTTGAGTATTTTGAGTTGATCTGTGTTTCATTGTGTCGAGTACCTTATTGTTGAGTTTCACTGAGTTGAGAACCTTATTACTGAGTTGAGTATCTTATCTTTGAGTACTTTTGAGTTGAATAATTTTGAGTAGTTTTGAGTATCCTTGAGTATTCTTTGAGTTGAGTAAGTTGAAAAGAGGTAAGTATGTTTCCTTTTTATCAAGTTCAAGCTTATGTTATGCTTTTGAATTCCCCTTACATGCTCATATATTCCACGTACTGAGCCATTTGGAATGCATCCTTTCATGATGCAGATGCATGTATTCAGGGTAATCAACAGGAGCTTCGTT
>NW_026033448.1:0-324 GCF_019186545.1 Solanum stenotomum
AGCGGAAATATGATGAAAAAAATAAATTGAAATTCAGACAAGGGCGATGGGTTCCTCACATAGATCTCGAAAAAATACGAGGTTTCAAAAAAAAGATTGCGTCGAACGAACGTTCGAGCCGAAAGTTACGGCCGTTTGAAATTCATCATCTCAAAGGTGGAAGGTGGCTTTGAATTTAGGAAACTTCAAACGGCAATAACTCGGGCCTCGGGTGTCCGTTTCAGGCGATTTTTTTTTTGAATCCGCGTATTTTTTCGAGATCTACGCAACCAAACTGCCTAAAGGTGGTTTGCGCTGGCCGATTTTCCCAGAAACGCGTTTTAC
>NW_026033449.1:0-509 GCF_019186545.1 Solanum stenotomum
GAGTATCCAAAAAAAAAAACAAAAGAGGGAGCATGTTTGAGCTTAAGTGTGGGGTGACGACCCTTGATGAAAATTAAGAGAACATGCTACTGGCTAGGCCAAAAGGCCTCAGGGAGTTTTCCTAACCCTTGTTTTAAATTTTATCTAATGCTTTGGGGACATAGCATCTTTTTAAGTGTGGGGTGGAGAAATGAATTCCTAGTTTTACTGTTTTATTGAGTCTTTTGTTTTTTAGGATGGGTTCCTTGACTTTTGTTTTCGGTTCTTTTCCTGAGGGTAGTCCCTTTGAACCGAGTGTTTTTTTTTTCTTTTTAGGAATAAACTTTATCTTTAAATTTTATTTTATTTTATTTTTTTGGAGAGAAAAGAAAAGACCTTTTTGAGTTATGTGATACTTACTATTTGAGCCTAATTTTTTAGTAGTACTTTCTTGTGAATGCTTGATTAAAAAATAAAAATGCAGACTCTTTGACATCTAAGCTCATCGTTGTGACTTTGTATATAGCTTA
>NW_026033450.1:0-227 GCF_019186545.1 Solanum stenotomum
AGTCAAGCTAGGGTGAAGGTTCAAGTGGGTCTCTCTTAAAAGAGACCTCCTTAATATTTGGATGGGCTATATCGGGGAAGATATCACTGATGGGAGATGGCAGAAAATTGAATATGATAATATTCCTGATTATTGTTTCTATTGTAAGCATCAAGGGTATTTAGAAAATGATTGTACCATTAGACAAAAAGATGTAGAGAAAAAGAAAAAGGAAATGGACAATGTGA
>NW_026033451.1:0-750 GCF_019186545.1 Solanum stenotomum
AATTATAAAATATCTACTCCCTTAGTATTCATATATCTTTATAATACAATTAAATATTAAAGTAATCACCACAAAATCCTATAGTATCTAGCTCTTAAACAAATCCAAAACTGTCATCTAACNCAAAACTGTCATCTAACATACCTTCTAATTATTTATTTATTTACATAATTGCTTTGATGTTAGCCTCAATTTATATATATACATAATCACTCCCCATCATTACAATTTCATGACATTCACCCTTTTTTAAAAAAAGAATATTTTTCATGTTTACAATGACAACTTTCTCACTTTTTAATTCTCTTTCAATTTCAATTATAATATAACAATGATAACAAGGATACTACCCACCACAATCTACTGATTCATTAATTCAAACTTCTACATATAATTAAAGTTACTGAAACGAAATTGAGAAACATTCACCTGAAGCCGCCGTCAACTTTCTCTGCTAATAGTGTCGCGGTCGTTTTTGAGTTTATGACTCAACCTAGGAACCTTAATTTTTATTAATTATGTTTTACTTATGGGTCAAATAGTATAAGGTCTTAAATAAATTATCACTTTAGCCCACTCACTATCAATTAAGTCGATTATCTGTAATTACCCATCAACTAATTAACTAAAGTTAAACGAATAGTTCAGAATTTCCCAAAAATGATTTTCCGGGTCATTACATATGTTCACTTAGTTGAAACTCTTAAAAGTTAGACATTATGTTTTTCACATAATTAAAGAAAGTAATTG
>NW_026033452.1:0-4352 GCF_019186545.1 Solanum stenotomum
CTTTCATGTGAAATATTCTTAACTAATAACCCCTTAGCCACACTTCTAATATTTATTTAAAATGTCAATATTTTAATTTATTATGTATCTGACTTATGTATTTTTTTATTGGTTTGATTTGCAAGCATACAATTGTAATATCACTTAAAATTTTGATCAGTTACGATGTCAAAGAAATTTGCTTTCTCATTCGATTGGATCAACAGTTTCAATCTCCATTTTTTTCCTTTATCATGATCTTAATCATGGATTTTAATAGATTGGATCAACGGTTTCAATATTCATTTTTCTCTCCATATTGCTCTTTTATTTGTATTACAAAAATGTTACTGATTGTATCCCAATATAATTTAATCATTACATATGAATATAATTTATGAAATGATACAAGATTCTGGAAAAAATAGCATATAGGGTGGAAATAATACAATCTGTTGAGGAATGATACAATATTCTAAAAAAAAACGATTGTGAAAGAATAGGGATACAATATTCTGGGAAAAAAAATAGCATACACAATGGAAATAATATAATCTGTTGAGGAAAGATACAATATTCTGAAATAAATTACAAATTGACTATGAAAAGAATAAGATACATCTATGCTTAAAAAATACAAATACATTTGACATACCTATTGGAATAACTACAAACTAAAAAAAAAATACAATGTTATTGATAAAAATACAAATATTAAATAAAAGAAAAATAATTAACAACAAACAAAAATTAATATGAAAACAATTTTTGCAAATTGCAACATTCTTCTCTAACTCTCTTTTTCTTCCTCTCTTTCTTCCTTTCCTCCTTCTCCTCCTTCTTCTCCTGCTTCTCCTTCCCTCCTCCTCCTAATATGAAAGGTGAACCAACATTGAGCAACGAGCAAAATAGAGTGTTAAGCATTGCTAGGGTAGCCAAAAAGCACAAGTATAAGATTACATGTCTACACTTCTCCGAGATCTTCAAGTATATCTAGATCTCATATCTAAGTACCAAAATGGCAACACGAAGAAAAAACTCACAAAAATAATGTTTAGTAGACGAAAAATTCGAAATTCATGAAAAAGAGAAATCTCACAAAATAGTTGGTGAATATGAAAACAAACTCACAAAAAAATTGAGCAATACTATTTAAAAGACGGAAAATCTGAAATACAAAATACTTAGTGAATATGAAAACAAAATCACAAGAAATCTCACAAAATACTTGTTGACTTCGAATTTACCTTTAACAATGAATGAAAAATCTTTTGAATTAATTGTGAGATTTCTTGAACAAAATGTAGGAAATTTGATAGTTGATTTTCTTGAATAAGGAAAGGAGATAACAATGGTGAAAAATGGAGGAGAGAGAAAAGAGTGATTTGGGGTAAAACCTAGAAAGATGGGTAAGTGGATAATGTGGTATTTTTTATTTTATTTTACCGAATAGAGAGTAAAAAATGGTCCAATGTGAGCCTAATTTGAGAAATAAAATGAAAGAAAATTAATTATATTAGGATACAATTTATTTTCTAAAATATTGACATATTGACATTTTTAATAATTATTTTAAAGTGTAGATGTTTTAATAATTATGGTAGGAATTGTGACTAGTTTGCTAATTTTTCCATAAATTTATGACTCATTCTATGTTATAATGAATTGGGGTTGATCTAAAATAGGTCAATAGGAAGATATCATGAAATTAATTGTTTTTTCAATATTATTTTCAAGTGTATTAGGTCAAAATATGAATCACATGTGGTTTTACAATAAAATAAACTTTTAAAAATATGATTTTAATTATTTTTTTGAGAAGGGTTTANTAAAAATAAGGGCAAATATGAGCCAAAGGACTAATATCAAGGGTATTTTTGAGCCAAAAGGTGGACGCAGGGGGTATTTTAAGGCTGAAAAGTGAACGGAGGATAATTTTGTACCAATTCAAATACTTGAGGGGCATTTTAGGCCCTTACATTTTACCTAAAGATACATTTTTCTGGAGTTATATTAAAATAGACTAAACGTATCTTTAGTAATGTTTTATAAATTATTATATTAAAAAATTTCAACGGAAAAAACTAACGCCAAACAGATTTAATGAAAACAATTTTCTGTTCTTAGTTTGACTAGTATACTCTTTAAAATGGTACACTCAGTAGATCAATATAATAGAATAGCAAAAATAAAATAAAATAGATTTAAACCTTGCACTACTTCCAACTAACAAAGTTTCTTTACAAGCAAAATTTAATCCTTTGAACTTTTACTAGAAACACTATTTATACATTGCCACATTTCATCTTCTTCAATGATTTGATTTTTTTTTTCCATTTCGACCAACTAAAAACTTCTATTAAACAATTCTAATTTTGAAATATAAGTTCCGCTCAATATTTTAAATCTTTTGATATATTTTACAATCGAAATGATTTACGTTTGCGGTAGATTGAGTTTTAAAATTTGAGCTTCGAAACTCTTCTACCAGACGTAAAAGTGTAATGTAGGGGATATATTGATTTAATTCATCTTGATTACATATTGGTGACACATAAGAATTGACATGCTATGTTACTTTGTTAAAATTAATGTTTTGCTTTGGGTATTTTTTGTCATCTCTAAATTATGAAATAATGTTGTTTTCATTTTATTTTTTATTTTTTATGAAAGATGACAAAGCATTTAAGTCAAGGCATGGAAGTTGTTGAGTCTTTTGGAGAAGGAACTCTTTCTTCTGCAGAGCCTTCCAACGTAACATACTTAGTATTACATCAATTTATGATGATGATGGAGTTGTGGGATTTGAGAAAGATAATGAAGAAATTGACACAAGGAAAGGAGCGGGATGTTATCTCCATCTTTGGAATGCCTGGACTCGGTAAAACAACTTTGGCAAGAAAGGTATACATCAATCCCTATATTGTTAATGTTAAAGCATGGTGTGCTGTGTCGCAAGCATATAATAGGAGGATGTTATTGGCTGAGATTTTCAAACAAGCAACAAATGATGATAGCGAAATCAAAGAGGACGATGACATAGCTGAAGTTGTGGATGGCTGAAGAGTTTGTATTGAATGCCGAAAGAGATAACATGGAGGAAGCATATCTAGCTTGCTTGAGTGATTTGAGAATTAATCGTGATGTAGAATACTGCTCACTTCATGATGTAGTGCGTGAGTTCTGCTTGAGAAAACTCACAAAAGTCACTTACATGCATTCCACGGTTATGCATTTATATTCATGATGATCTTATTTAACAATTAGATCATTCCGACTACCAGCTGGATAAGATTTCAATGCTCGATTTCAAGGAAACAAATTCTTTGGAGTTCATTGCTCATCCAAAACTCAATATATGGAATAACTTATATTCAAATCCTTTAGATTTATTTGTTAAATTAAGATATGTTCGGGCATTGCATTTGATGGACGTGGAATTGCCAAATTCATGGGCTACTGCAATGCAATCGCTAACTCAGTTGAGGTGCCTTGCAGTTTTTGTCAAACATTTTGAATTGAAGTGGATCATATATATCCTTGCATCATTTAAAAAAAATAGAAGTAAAAAATACAACTTATTTTTTCATTTCCGTTAGATAAAGGGTATATGAGAGCTCATTTTGTAACAGTAGGGGTATAGGAGAGTCATTTGTATAACGGTAAGGATATAGATGAATCACTTTCATAACGGAATGTATATCAGCTCTAAATGACAAAGCTGAACGGTACATCATGTACTTTTCCCAGAAATAAAAGATAGAATCCACATACCAAATGCAACAAATGCTACCACCCGTACACATGTCTCAATTTATATGCACTTCGAATTTTGAGAAACAATTTTAGTTTAACTATGAATTTGAATATAGAATTTCATAATTTTTTTTAAAAAATTTATATACTTGAAAAATGCGTAGAAAATACTATAGTCAAATTAATTACCAACTCAAAATATTTTATGAAAAAGTTACTATTAAAAATAGGCTCGTTTCTAAGAATTTAGAAGGTACCACATGAATTGAGATGAAAAATAATAAATAATACATAAAGGGTGTGTTTAGTATAAAAGAAAACATTTTTTGAAAAATATTTTTCAATTTTCTCATCAACTTATTTTCCTTCAAAAATTAAGGAAACATTTACTTCTTTTATTTCTAATAAATACACAAAGATGATTTATTTTTTTTAAAAAAGTAAATTCTAATAAAAAAAATTTAATTGTGAACACTCAAAAAAATAATAATAGAAAAAGCTTTATTTATTTACGTGCTGATATTTCCCACAACAATTATTTATCATTTTTTAAATTTCTGTTACTATCAATTTAGGGCAACCCTTTGGGGCAATTGGTCTCTCTGTAGCCACCCTTA
>NW_026033453.1:0-257 GCF_019186545.1 Solanum stenotomum
GCAATTATTAATTTCGTTTAGTATGCGGTATAAGAATAACAATTTTGAAATAAAATATAAAAATTATTTTATCTTACGTCATGTAGTCTTGAAATTAGTTACAATATCGTAGTATTCTATATACGCTATTGTATGCTAAATTAAGTCGATGTGAAAAATCTATATATATGAAATGATCGAAATAGATCAAGAATGCATAGGAATAGCAAGAATTGTTGAAGCAGAAATTCAGCAGGCTCAAATTCCAGACGAATATG
>NW_026033454.1:0-257 GCF_019186545.1 Solanum stenotomum
AATCAAATTTCTTGGAGGACAAGTAATTAAATTTCTTAGAGAGCAAGTTATAACTTTTTTTTTTTCTGTTCACGCTATTGTAAATTTTTTTTTTCACGACGCTACTGTTCACGCTACAATGTTTTTTTTTTTTTTGGTTGCTCTAAGAAGAAATCCCAAGATTTATCAAGAACGGAATCTTGATAGAACCGCTCTGATACCACTTGATAACAACAAGGTTAAGGGAGACCACCAATAGAGAATTGAATATTAGAATG
>NW_026033455.1:0-781 GCF_019186545.1 Solanum stenotomum
AGATCGAACGTATATAATAATAATATCTTGCATTTCATACTAGAATGAATTATATGTTAGCTCTTCACCTCTACTACATCATGACATGAGATATTAAGTTTATGATTAGACGACGGACTGATAGGATTTGTACATTACTCTATAAATATAAGTATAATTATCTCCTAATTCATATCAACGTAGTTTCATACTCTAAATATGGATTATAGATATTTTTTTATTTATTTCACGAATTCTAACATTTTATTTGTAAAAGTATACAAAATTGTTACACTTTTTGAACAATTAATCGTAGGTGTAAAATGAAAATTTAATATTATGCACAATAGCAAAATTATGATTAGAAATATTTTAAACATACCGACCTCCGGATGTCGCTTTTATTAAAAGTAATTAGATATAATAAAAAATACCGACCTCATGAGGTCGGTATCACATTAAATTTTAAGATAAATAAAAAGTAATCATGTTAATTAAATAATATTGACATCGGGAGGTCGGTATTTTATACTAAATTTTTTTTAACTTATATAAAACCGTCATTGGGAGAACGATTTATTTAAAGTTAATTGAAAATATTAATTTATTACATACTATTTAATTTTACCGACATCTGAAAGTCGGTATTATAATTTTTTTTGTTTTTTATTTTACACAAAACCATTATCCGGAAGACGATTTAAATAAAATTAAATCAAAATATTTCTCAATTTTGTTTTTTCTATATGGAAAAATGGAGAAAATCGCGTCTTCTAGTGCATATATTTTTAAAAAAGCGACG
>NW_026033456.1:0-781 GCF_019186545.1 Solanum stenotomum
AGCGCAAGTTCAGGGAACTGAAGCAAACAGGAAGCATTCGGGCGTACGTTAAAGAGTTCACATCTCTAACGCTTCAGATTCCCAACCTCACGGACGAAGACATGCTGTTCCACTTCATGGACGGGTTGCAGAATTGGGCCAAGACGGAGTTGGAGCGGCGACAGGTCAAGACCATAGACGAAGCCATCACACAGGCCGAGTCTTTCATAGACTTCAAGCATGATCGACATGACAAGGCAAAGGGCAAGGATGCGAGGAGCAGTCATGCCAAAGGTGGGGGAGACCGTGGCCGAGGCAAGGAGCAGCAGACGCACCCCAAGCAGCACGACCCCCACAAGCCAGACAGCAGACGGTTCGTGCGCCAGAGCTACACGGAGAAAAAGGCGCAGACCACCAAGGGAGATGGTTGCTACATATGCGGAGGACCACACGGCTATGCCAGGTGCCCAGAGATGAAGAACCTTGGTGCCATCCTACGCGAGCGGAAGGAGAAGGACGCACGGGAGCAAGGGCAAGATGCGGGCACGACGCAGTTAGGCATGGTTGGACTGTGCGGGGCAATAGCCAAGCAGACAGAGAAGCCAGGAGGCTTCAGCACGCAGTATGTAGACATCTCCATTAATGGACGTACAGCTCGTGCCATGGTGGACACCGGGGCAGAAGCAAACATCATGACCAAGATGGTGGCAGAGAGGTTAGGGCTACACTATGTGCTAAGCAACACCCGCCTCAAGACGGTCAATGCACCACCGACCCCGTGTGCGGAGTCGCCCAAGGAGTG
>NW_026033457.1:0-1045 GCF_019186545.1 Solanum stenotomum
TCTTAGTTTTGCCGATTCCAGTCTTGGCCTAGAATTCCTCTTTTAGCATTTATAGAAAGGGCACCATTTCTTAGTTCTGCCCATTTCACACATTCATGCATTCAAGACTTTAAGTAACAAGGAGGGACACTTTAGTCTACCAACCAAGTCACAACATTTTCATTTAAGGATACTTCATAATCCAACATCATTTCATATATACATCATGAGAAATCATACTTTAACTCACAATGCTATCCACTTTACATAGGATCATCACAAGATCACATAAAACTCATTCACATCTTACCTTCACATAAAACTCATTCACATCATACCTTCACATATAGCTTCACATAAAACTCATTCACATCATACCTTCACATATAGCTTCACATAAAACTTTACATATAGCTTCATATAGGACTTTACATATAGCCTCATTCATATATAATAATATAAAAATACAATAACACTCATATAATGCCCTTCATGGCCTCAATTCACAATAATACAATATTCCAACATTATGCAACAACTTCCCCAATGCCTTCATGGCTACAATTCACAATAATACCACACAAGAACAGGATATAACACTTCCACCAAAGGTGGATTTAACCTACCAACAACAATTAATTCAATAAAGAGAGTTCAAGCTTTCTTACCATAATTCAAAGCCATAGCCAAAATCACCAAAAATCCAAACAATCACCAATACTTCACTCATAAGGCTTACCACCCTTAATTCACCCATTATCAACAATTAATCATGAATAAACATTAAACAACACAAGAGATATCAATACGATTCACTTTACACATAATTCCATCAACTTTGAATTTATAGAAATAGACCCACTTCATAAACACATTTTGGGGTTTTGTAGAGTACATGGATTCATGGAGTTTTTCATCTTAAAACATCAAATAAACATCAATAATATCATAACTTATCATTTGAAATCGTTTCATGCAAGAACCCATGAGTTTGAGTAGAAATTAGGTTTTTTCACAAACTTTGGAAAAGTTGAAAGTCATTTGAAATTGGCTCTAGGGTGATAGT
>NW_026033458.1:0-1080 GCF_019186545.1 Solanum stenotomum
TAACAACAACTTACTAATTTAAGTATCAACCCGTTATAAATTAAAGTATCCACGCTGCTATATTATGTATCCGGAAAACACTAAATAATGAATTTTTGGTAATTAATGAAAGAGTAGGGAAATGAAGTAATTTCTTTCCTATACTATGTCATTTGCCTAATTTTTACTATTTATTATTTTAAAAAAAAAGACCAAAAGATATACCTTACCTTAAATTTTTCGTCATTACAAATTGTATTAGAATCAAGTGAATAATGCATTAGTACCATCAAAAAGATATAGTTGGTGCATAGTTAGGTTTGTCTGTCAACCAAAATAACTACATCTAAATGTTTCAACAATTGATATAACACATTGATTTCACAAAAAATCACTACATGGGAAAGAATCATCAACAATTGTAATTTTGAGAATTAATCGGAGAAAAAACTCTGCCATCAAACGAAATTGTAATTTCACACAATTTTTAGTTGAGAATTACACTACTAACAATGGTAAGAGTATCAATGATAGATCCTAAAAAGTTTCTCTTGATCTTGCAACTGTTGACACTAATCTAGCTTTCATTTTTTCAAGCAGATTTTTTTCACATGGATGTTGGAGCTTCTTCAGCGGAACATTTGTACTGTTCATAAAAAGTAAAATAAAATAGGATTCAGGAGGAAAGTTTTCATCTAAACCCATAAAAAGGAAGTGACTCTGATGGAACATTTAAATACCACTCTAGCCTTTTCAATTTGCTTTCTCAATTTGTATTTGGTCCATGACATAAGCATTGTGTGTTATTGTTAGAAAGTCATTCACATGGAGAGGAAGGCATAACAAAGAATGACAAATTTCAACCGAACAAATTAACGCATTTTCAAATTACTGTCATATAAGCCCATATATATATATATATATGGTGAAAAGGTTAATTGAATTATAGACATTGGTGGCTTAAGATTAGGGTGAAGAAGCACAATCCATATGCTTGCCTCTGTAGCACGCATGTATTAACTGATTTTTGGAGACTTGTATTGTTAGTTTTTTTTTTTTTTTTGCTTTTTTTGGCCTAATTTTGAATTGCAATTGTAGCCA
>NW_026033459.1:0-747 GCF_019186545.1 Solanum stenotomum
CCGTCCTGAGCCTATCCTGAATCACCCCCACCTGATCCAGGGCCTCCTGAAGCAAATCTGTACCACGCGGCCTAGGCTCTGTAGACTCAAACCAACCAACTGGAGAGCGACAACGCCTACCATATAATGCCTCGAATGGGGCCATCTGAATACTAGAGTGGTAGCTGTTGTTATACGCAAACTCTGCCAAAGGCAAGAACTGGTCCCACTGACCTCCAAAATCCATAACACAAGCCCGTAACATGTCCTCAAGAACCTGAATCGTGCGCTCCGACTGACCATCAGTCTGCGGGTGGAAAGCTGTGCTAAGGTCAACACGGGTACCCAACTCATCCTGGAAGGTCCTTCAGAAGCTAGATGTGAACTGTGGGCCCCGATCTGAGATGATAGAAAAAGGCACACCATGTAGACGAACCACCTCTCGAATGTAGATACGGGCTAACCTCTCAGCACTGTAGGAAGTATGGACAGGAATGAAGTGTGCTGACTTAGTCAACCGATCCACGATGACCCAAATGCTGTCAACACCTCTAGAAGTCCGAGGTAACCCCACAACGAAGTCCATAGTGATACGCTCCCACTTCCACTCCGGAATGGGTAATCTCTGGAACTCGCCACCAGGCCTCAAATGCTCGGCCTTTACCTGCTGGCAGCACAAGCAACGGGAAACAAAGTCAGCAATATCTCTCCTCATGCCACTCCACCAGTAATGCTGCCTTAGATCACGATACATCTTCGCTGTGCCCG
>NW_026033460.1:0-955 GCF_019186545.1 Solanum stenotomum
CTTCAAATAAATAATTAAATGAAAGAAATAAAGTAATTAAGAAAATAATATAAATAACACTAATTATGAGATTAATAGCATTGATGAGGAAAGGAACTAAATATGATCATCTTTTTAAATTCTTTTTTAAGAAAATATATATAAACTTTAATTAAAGATAAATAAGAAAAAAAAAACTTTAATTAAAGATACAAAAAATCAAGACAAAATAAAAGAAGAAAGAAATTAGAAGAATAATGAGGTTGAAAGAAATAATATCTAATTTTCTCTCTTTTCAAAGCACAAAATAAATTTTTGCTTGTTCTCCTCCTAATTTGATACGAATTCCATAAATAGAATGATTTTTTCTCCAAATAATTTTTCTTACCCTTTGAAACACTAATCAGGCTTCTTATAAATTTCTCAATCACAATGAATTTTCTCTCCTTGTAGGAGGAATAAACATTTTTTCAAAAAGTCTTTTATTTTGAAAAGAATTTTTTGTTACATAATCTCTTTCTTTACATCAATGTATTCACAAGAATCATGAGATATTCTCTCTTTCTCTTTTGTTAAAAAAGTCACATGACTTAGAAATTTGATGGACATCTTAGCGACAAAAGTTGATACGATATATTGATCATTATCGTCAGAAGAAGAAGAGCCAAAGTGAAGAAATTTGTTCTTATTTGTTACAAATGCTCAACTATTTTTTTTTATAGGCTAAATAATTATAAACAGTTATAAAAAATGAATAGTTTTTATCTTTTCATCTTCCATTTTCATTTACTTAAATCTATATTAGTGTAATGGATATTATAAAGGGCATAATTAATCAGGTATGACATAAATACTTTTTTTAAAATACAAATAAAAAATACAAAACAAAGATAAAATGTCAAAAAAAGGAAAAAAAAGATGAATAGAAATACTGGATAGAGAGATGTGACATCAAATTGTCAATATTCAGCTTTAT